>NC_041225.1:24489508-24525401 GCF_002837175.3 Physeter macrocephalus
TCAGCCCAGGGTTCCTGCACTGGAAGAAAAGAACACAGCAGGTCTGGCTTTGAAAACCTGCAGGGCTTACTTTCAGGAAAGCTGGAGGCTAAAGAAAACTGAGACTTTGCTCTCATAGGGCACACACAAATCTCACACGTTCTCAGTCCCTGTGCAGAGCCGGTAGTGTGAAAGACACCTGGTTCGGACCCACTTGCTAATCTCGGAGAGCTTCTTGAAAAGGCAAGAAGCAGCTGGGACTCCCGCGAGGAACTGGAAAAAAAAAGTGTTCAAGGTAATTATTATAAAGAATCTCACCCAAGTCAGGAGAAGAATAGATGGACATAGTGAGAATTTCAACAAAAAGTAATAAAATAGCAAAAAGAACCAAACAGCTGAAAAATAAAATAACTGAGATTAAAACACACGCACGCGCGCGCACACACACACACACACACACACACACACACATTCACACAAACTAGAGGGAAGCAACATTAGATTATATGATACAGAAGAAAAGATCAGGACTTCCCTGGTAGGACAGTGGTTAGGAATCCGCCTGCCAGTGCAGGAGACACAGGTTCGAGCACTGGTCCAGGAAGATCCCACATGCCATGGAGCAACTAAGCCCATGTGCCACAACTACTGAGCCTTCACTCTAGAGCCCACGTGCCACAATTACTGAGCCCACAAGCCACAACTACTGAGCCTGCGTGCCACAACTACTGAAGCCCGCACACCTAGAGTCCATGCTCCTCAACAGGAGAAGCCACTGCAATGAGAAGCCCACACACCACAACGAAAAGGAGCCCCGCTGGCCACAACAGGAGAAAGCCCGTGCACAGCAACAAAGACCCAATGCAGCCAAAAATAAATATATAAATATTTATTTTTTTAAAAAGAAGAACAGATCAGTGAAATGGAAAACAGAGTAGTGAAAATCAACCAAGCTGAATAGCAAGAAGATAAAAGAATTAAGACTACAGGCAAAGAGACCTCTGAGACAACATCAAGAATATTAACATGAGCATTATAAGGGTCCCAGAAATAGGAGAAGAGAGAAAGGGGCAGAAAACTTATTAGAAGATATAATAACTGATAACTTTCCTAACCTGGGGAAGGAAAAAGACATCCAGGTCCAGGAAACACAGAGTCCCAAACAAGATGAAGACAAACAGGTCCACACCAAGGCAGATTATAGTTTAAGCGTCAAAAAAATTAAAGATAAAGCGAGATCATAGAAGCAGTGAGATAAAAGCATCTAGTTATGTGCAAGGTAGTCCCATAAGACTATCAGCTGACTTTTCAGCAGACTTTGCAGACTGGGAAGGAATGACAGAATATATTCAGTGGGCTAAAAGGAAAAAACCTACAACAAGAATACTCTACCAGCAAGATTACAATTCAGAATTGAAGGAGAGATCAGGAGTTTCCCAGACTAGGAAAGCTAAAAGAGTTCACCACTAATAAAGCAGCCTTATAAGCAATGTTGAAGCAATTTACTTAAGCTTAAAAGAAGTCTCACTAATTATCGATAGTAACAAGAAAACACACAAAAGTAAAAATCTCACTGGAAAAAGTATACAGTAAGGGTAGTAGATCAAATGCTTATTAAGCTTCTGTAAAGAATAAAAGACAAAAGTAGTACGTTTTTTTAAAAAGAGAGGGCCCAAATAAATCAGAAATGAAAGAGATGAAGTTACAACGGACACCACAGAAATACAAAGTGTCATAAGAGATTACTACAAACGATTATACGCCAACAAATTGGACAACCTAGAAGACGCGGATAAATTCCTAAAAATATAAATCTTCCAAGATTGAGTTAGTGATAAATAAAAAATCTAAACACACCAATTACTAGAAATGAAACAATTAGTAATCAAAAATCTCCCAATAAAGAAAAGTCCAGGACCAGGTGGCTTCACTAACAAATTCTACCAAACATTTAAAGGGAAGTTAACATCTATCCTTCTCAAACTATCCCAAAAATTGAAGAAGAAATGCTTTCAAACTTACTCTCTGAGACCAGCATCACCCATATATGAAAACCAGATAAACACAGTACCAAAAAAGGTAAATTAAAGGCCAATATCCCTGATGAACATAGATGCAAAAATCCGCAACAAAATATTAGTAAACTGAATTCAACAATACATCAAAAGAACCATACCCCATGATCAAATGGGATTATCTCAGCAATGCAGGAAGGATTCAGTATATGCAAATCAATTAAGTGACACACCAGATTAGCAGAACAAAGGATAAAACATATGATCATATTCATACCTCCAGCAAAAGCATTTGGCAAAATTCAACATTTGAATTATGATAAAAACTCTTGAGACTTCCTTGGTGGCACAGTGGCTAAGAATCCATCTGCCAATGCAGGGGACACAGGTTCAATCCCTGGTCTGGGAAGATCCCACATGCCACGAAGCAACTAAACCCGTGCGCCACATCTACTGGGCCTGCGCTCTAGAGCCCGCGAGCCACAACTACTGAGCCCGTGTGCCACAACTACTGAAGCCCAATCACCCTAGAGCCCATGCACCACAACTACTGAGCCCACATGCCCCAACTACTGCAGCCTGCGTGCTCTAGGGCCTGCATGCTGCAATTACTGAGCCCGCACGCTGCAGCTACTGAAGCCCGCACGCCTAGAGTCCATGCTCCACAACGAGAAGCCACCGCAATGAGAAGCCTATGCAATGCCACGAAGAGTAGCCCCCGCTCGCCACAACTAGAGAAAGACTGCGCACAGAACAAAGACCCAATGCAGCCAAAAATAAATTTTAAAAATTAAAAAAAAACCTCTCAACAAAGTGAATACAGAGGCAACATACCTTTTTATAATAAAGGACAGGGACTTCCCTGGCAGCCCAGTGGTTAGAAATTCGCAATTCCACTGCAGGGGGTGCTGGTTCAATCCGCGGTCAAGGAACTAGGATCCCGCATGCTGCGTGGTATGGCCTAAATAAATAAATATATAAATAAATACATATATACATACATACATACATAAAATAAAGGGTATAAATGACAAGAGCAGACTTAAAATCACACTTAACAGTCCTCTAAGAACGGGAACAAGACAAGGATGCCCACTCTCACCACTTTTATTCAACACAGTATTAGTAGTTCTAGCCACAGCAAAAACAATAAAAATACAAAATAGGATCTAATGTAAAGGAAGTAAAACTGTCACTGTTTATCTGCAAATAACATGATAATATGTAGAGAAAACCCTAAAGATCTCACCAACAAATTATTAGCATAAATAAACTTAGTAAATTTGAAGTATACATATTTTTTCTTTTTTTCATTAATTTTTATTGGAGTATAGTTGCTTTATAATGTTGTGTTAGTTTCTTCTGTACAGCAAAGTGAATCAGCTATACATATACGTATATCCCCTCTTTTTGTGGATTTCCTTCCCATTTAAGTCACCACAGAGCACCAAACAGAGTTCCCTGTGCTATACAGTAGGTTCTCAGTAGTTATGTATTTTATACATAGTATCATTAGTGTATATATGTCAATCCCAATCTCCCAATTCTTTCCACGCCCCCTCCCTCCCTTGGTGTCCATATGTTTGTTCTCTACGTCTGCGTCTCTATTTCTGTTTTGCAAATAAGATCAATTATAACATTTTTCTAGATTCCACATACCTATGTCAATATATGATATTTGTTTTTCTCTTTCTGACTTAACTTCACTCTGTATGACATTCTCTAGGTCCATCCATGTCTCTACAAATGACCCAATTTCATTCCTTTTTATGGCTGAGGAATATTCCATTGTACGTATATACATCTTCTTTATCCATTCATCCGTCGATGGACACTTAGGTTGCTTCCATGTCCTGGCTATTGTAAATGGTGCTGCAATGAACATTGGGGTGCATGTATATTTTTGAATTATGGTTTTCTCTGTGTATATGCCCAGTAGTGGGATTGCTGGGTCGTATGGTAGCTGTATTTTTAGTTTTTTAAGGAACCTCCATACTGTTCTCCATAGTAACTGTATCAATTTACATTCCCACCAACAGCGCAGGAGGGTTCCCTTTTCTCCACACCCTCTCCAGCATTTATTGTTTCTAGATTTTTTAATGATGGCCATTCTGATGGGTGAGAGGTGATACCTCATTGTAGTTTTGATTTGCATTTCTCTAATACTTAGTGATGTTGAGCATCTTTTCATGTGTTTGTTGGCCATTTAAAAAACTCATAGGGATTTCCCTGGTGGCGCAGTGGTTAAGAATCCGCCTGCCGATGCAGGGGACGTGGGTTCAAGCCCTGCTCCAGGAAGATCCCACATTCCACGGAGCAACTAAGTCAATGCACCATAACTACTGAGCCTGCATTCTAGAGCCCGTGAGCCACTATTACTGAGCCCATGTGCCAAAACTCCTGAAGCCCACGCGCCAAGAGCCCGTGCTCTGCAACAAGAGAAGCCACCGCAAGGAGAAGCCCGCGCACTGCAACGAAGAGTAGCCCCCGATTTATTGTTTCTAGATTTTTTAATGATGGCCATTCTGATGGGTGAGAGGTGATACCTCATTGTAGTTTTGATTTGCATTTCTCTAATACTTAGTGATGTTGAGCATCTTTTCATGTGTTTGTTGGCCATTTAAAAAACTCATAGGGATTTCCCTGGTGGCGCAGTGGTTAAGAATCCGCCTGCCGATGCAGGGGACGTGGGTTCAAGCCCTGCTCCAGGAAGATCCCACATTCCACGGAGCAACTAAGTTAATGCGCCACAACTACTTGAGCCACTATTACTGAGCCCATGTGCCAAAACTCCTGAAGCCCACGCGCCAAGAGCCCGTGCTCTGCAACAAGAGAAGCCACCGCAAGGAGAAGCCCGCGCACTGCAACGAAGAGTAGCCCCCGCTCACCGCAACTAGAGAAATCCCACACGCAGCAACGGAGACCCAATGCAGCCAAAAATAAATAAATAAATTTTTTTTAACTCATAAAACGCCACAAGAAACCAAACAATCCAATGTATGAATGGGAAAAATACAGATTATTTTTCCAAAAAAAGACATATAGATGGCCCATAAATATATGAAAATGTACTCAACATGACTAATCAACAGTACAATGAAAATAAAAACCACAATATTATCTCACACCTGTTAGAATGTCTATCATCAAAAAGACGAGAAAATAAGCATTGGTGAGGATGTTGACAAAAGGGAACACTTGTGAACTGTCAGTGGGGATATAATTCCACAGCAACTGTGGAAAACAATATGAAGTTTTCTCAAAAAAGTTAAAAATAGATCTGTTACATGATCCAGCAATTCCACTTCTGGGTATCTATCCAAAGAAAATAAAAGCACTAACTTGAAAAGATATATGCACCCCCACGTTTCTTGCAGCATTATCCACAATAGCCAAGATATGGAATCAACCTAAGTTCCTATCAAAAGATGAATGGATAAGAAAGAGATGACATCTATATCTATATATTTATCTATATTTACATACACACAATGAATATTGCTTAGCCATTAGAAATAAGGAAATTCTACCATTCTTAACATTGATGTACCTTGGTTAAATCATGCTGATGTAAGTCAAAAAGAAAAAGACAAATACTATGTGATATCACTTATGTATGAAGTAAAAAGAAGCTAAACTTATAATAAGTGTAGAATGTTGGTCACTGGGGGCTGGGGTGTGGGGATTAAGAGAGATGTTGTTTAAGGGTACAAACTTTTAACTAATAGTAAATAATTCCTAAAGATCTGATGCACACTACAGTGTATATAGACCACGGTAGTGTATTATCATCATCAAACTTGCTGAGACAGGATCTTAATTCTTCCAACCACAATAAAGAAATAATAATTATATGACATGGTAGAGGTGATAGCTACTGCTACAATGGCGATGTACAACACTTAAATGTATCAAAGCACCATGCTGTCCACCGTAAATTCAAATAATATTTTATGTTAAATATATTAGAGGTAAAAAAGAAATGCAGTAAGCATCATCAATATGCAAACAGATCAAGCAGAATAAACTTTCTGTAAGTTAGAAGACAGTAAGTTGAAAACATCCACTCAGAGGAGAACAAAGAAAAAAAGAGTGAAGAAGGATTTTGTGATCTATGGGGTACCATCAAAAGAAACCTTCTGTGAATTATGGAGTCTCAGAAGGAAAAGATAGAGACAAAAGGCTCATTTAAAGAAACAGCTGCTGAGAACTTTCCCAGTCGGGGGAGAGATTTGGATATCTAAGTTCATGAAGCTCACAGGGCACCAGACAAACTGAAAAAAAAATTCCCTAAAACACATTAGAGCAAAACCGTCAACTACCAAAAACAAAGAATCTGAAGAGCAGCAAGAGGAGAGAAGCTTATAACTTACAAGAGAAACCTCATAAGGTTATCAGTTGATTTCTCAGCAGAAACCCCACAGGCTAGGAGAGAATGGCATAATACATTCAAGTTACTCAATGAAAAAAAAAACTGCCAACAAAGAACACCTCTCCGTCATGACTGTCCTTCTTAAATGAAGATATTAAAAACTCTTTCCAAAAAAAAGCTGAGAGTTCATAATCACTGTATCTGTCTTAAAAAAAAGTCTAAGAGTTCCTCAAGCTACAATAAAAGTAAACTAAATAGTACCATAAAAACTTATGAGAATACACAATAGACTTGTAAATGTAAGTATATAAAGTAAGAATGCTTTCGATAATGTGATATGGTGGTGTGTTAACCAGTTAACTTTAGTATGAAGGTTGAAGTATGTGATTATTAAAATAACTGCAGTTATAGTAATCTTAATGTATAAACAATATACAAAGAAGTAAGTCATAACACCATATACAAAAATTCATGGAGGGGAGTAAAAGCATAGTTCTGTTCTTGTGTTATGGAGTTATATTATTATCAACATAAAATAGACTTATATCTATAAGATGTTTTCTGTAAGCCTCATGGAACCACAAAGCAAAAATCCTATAGTAGATTCAGAAAATACAAAGAGAAGGGAATCATAACATACCACTACAGAATATCACTAATTCACAAAGAACGGCAGCAATAGAGGAAGAAAGGAACAAGGAACAGCAACAATCCAGAAAACAGTAAGATGGCATTGGTAAGTTCTTAACTATCAATAATTACTGTAAACATAAATATATTAAATTCTTTAGTCAAAAGCCAGAGAGTGGCTAGACAGATAAAAATGCAAGATTGAACTATACGCTGGCTATCAGAGACTCAGTTCAGAGTTAAAAATAGAAATAGGCTCACAGTGAAGCTCTGGTGCAAGATATTCCATACAAGCGGAAACCAAAAGAAAGCAGTGGTAGCTAGAGTTATACCAGACAAAATAGACTTTAAGCCAAAACCTGCAACAAGAAAAAAAAATAAGGTTATTATATAATGATAACGTCAATTTATCAAGACAAAAATCATAAATAAATACGCACCCAGCAGTGGAGGACCTTAATATATTAACCAAATGCTAACAGATTTGAAGAGACAAATAGTACTAAAAAAAAGTGTAGGGATCTTTAATACCCAGCTTTCAACAATGAACAGGTCATCCAAAAAGAAAATCAATAAGGAAGTACCGAACTTGGAAGTACTGAACTTGAATTGTACATTAGACCAAATGGATTTAACAGACAAAAACAGAACAGTCCATCCAACAGCAGCAGAATACACATTCTTCTCAAGTACACATTGAACATTCTCCAGGACAGATGGTGTGATGTGTCACTAAACAAGTCTTGGCAAATTTAAGAAGACTGACATCATACTAAGTATTTTTTCAACAATAATGGTAAGAAAACAGAAATGAGAAACAGGACAGAATCTAGAAAATTTACAAACGTGGAAATTAAACAACATGATCCTAAATAATCAATGGGCCAAAGAAAAAATTAAAAAATAAAAAATAAAAGGACTGAATCATAAAGAAATAAAACAATCTGAACAGACCAAATTACAATTAAGGAGACTGAATCAGTTCTTAAAAACCTCCCAGCAAAAAAAATTTCATGACTAGATGGCTTCATTGGTGAATTCTACCAAACTTTTTTTTTTTCTTTTTTAAAATTTACTTGGCTGCGTGGGGTCTTAGTCACGGCACGCGAGATCTTCATTGCCATGAAGGGATCTTCGTTGCGGTGCGTAGGATCTTTAGCTGCGGCGTGTGGGATCTTTTAGTTACGGCATGCAGAATCTTGACTTGCAGCATACGGGGTCTTTAGTTGCGGCATGTGGGATCTAGTTCCCTGACCGGGGATCAAACCCTGGCCCCCTGCATTGGGAGTGTGGAGTCTTAGCCACTGGACCACCAGGGACCACCACCCTCCACCAAACTCTTAAAGAGTAATTAATACAAATCATTTTTAATTGGGTAAATCGTATAAATATATTTGTGGGTGACGCACTTTGTATATTACAAATACACTAGGGGAGACATACCCACAATGATATAAAATAAGTTAGAGCTATTGGTTCTGAATCTTTGATTTCTTTGAAAACATATTTATCATTTGAGTTGAGCTTTATTTCAGAAATTTAACACAATTGAGTATACATTAATAATATGATTCTTGTAAACTTTTTTTTTAAATACAAAGAAGTGATAAAGAAGAGTATGCCTGTTAACATGAGTATGGAGTATAACGGAAACTTAACAAGAACAAGGCTTGACCAATTACAACCTCCACTTGAAAAGCCAGTATCTTTAATAAACAAAGGTGACAATGTTCATTTTCCAAAGCAAACTTCAGGCAAAACAACAACAACAAAAAAACTAACAAGAAATGGGATTTTCCAGATTTACCCTGATGGTTTACGCACATTTCTCAGCGAATCATACCAAACATTTACCAAAGATAAAATATATAAACTTCACAGGGGAGGAATCTTGAAGAGAGCAGCCGAACCAGTGAACATCAGGTGTAATGGGACAAATGATTATCAGGTGACTGAAGCACACAGACACATTATCACTGCTGCGGTATCCTGCGCAAAAATACATAACAAAGTCATACCCTAAAACTATCACGAAGAAATGTTACGCTGTACGTGAATTTCAGTCCACAGACACCTCCCATGTTCTCTGACTCCAAGAGTATTTTTATTTTTTATTTTTCAGGAGGAGCATCAGCTTTAGTGGTCACTTGTACTTAGAAAAGCAGGGGTTCGGCCGGCCAAGGAGGGGCCGGGACGCTGCCCAGTCCCTGCTGGTGGAGAGGGGGCCCACAGGGTCGCTGGTGGTCTACAGTCCTGGGTCAGGAAGTGCAGAGGTCACAGGCTGGGCAGCACACAAGGCCAGGACACGGCTGCACTGGCAGAGGGCAGGCATCTCCCTCTGACTCCAAGAGTATTTTTATTTTTTATTTTTCAGGAGGAGCATCAGCTTTAGTGGTCACTTGTACTTAGAAAAGCAGGGGTTCGGCCGGCCAAGGAGGGGCCGGGACGCTGCCCAGTCCCTGCTGGTGGAGAGGGGGCCCACAGGGTCGCTGGTGGTCTACGGTCCTGGGTCAGGAAGTGCAGAGGTCATGGGTCACTCAGGGAGGGCAGCACACAAGGCCAGGACACTGCTGCACTGGCAGAGGGCAGGCATCTCCTCATCCCTCTGGAAATGTCCTGAGATGGCGCCAGCCCCTTGCTCCCCATCCTTGGGCCTGCTGCATGTCCACGGCAGCGACGACCATGCTGGGGGCTCTCCAGTTCTGTCTTCTGGGCCTCGCACTCCACGCTCGAGGAGCAGGAGCAGGCCCTGTGCTGGCCAGGGTGGCCTGACCGTGTGCGGCTTGTTTGGACGCAGTCCGGCGGGGCCAGCCTGGGCTATGGCGGTTCGGGGGAACGCCCGCACAGGAGGGTGGGCCTCAAGGGTGAGGCACCTCCTGGTCTAGGCAGCTGCGGTCAGGCACGATCCAGGGGCACCTGAGCCCCTACTGCTGGGGTGCCATGCCCACTGTGGGCTTCTGGACGCCAAAGGCAGTGATGAAGCCGCTGACCACGATGATGATGAAGACCAGGCCAGTGGCCACATTGCTGAGGAGGTCCAGCTTGGCATGCTTGGCAGGGCTGCTGAGGTCGCACCTGGCAAGGAAGACGAGCAGCACGCCCACACCTATCTGCGGCGTGAGGGAGATGGAGGTGAGGACCACCGGGGGACGAAGAAGGCAACGCCAGGGCCCTGCCTGATGACAGCCTTCGGCTGGGAGGCGCTGCCATCGGCAGTGCGACGTCCGTCCGCACGCTCTCGGCCACACTCTCCTTATTGGCATAGCGGTTCATGTTGATGGGCCAGTTCCTGCCCCAGCGGGGCCGGCGAGGCGTCCAGAGAGCCAGGCGAGCCCGGGCGCACGTCGCCGTTGAGCTCGTACTCCCGGGTCGAGAGTCCACGGTGCGGCGCTGGGGCAGCCTTGCTCCGGGCCTCAGGCGCCTCGGCCGCAGAGACCCCGCTGCGCGCCCGCCCTCCCGCCCTCTAATCGTGTATTTAAATAGTCAGTCTTTCTTATCAATATAGAGAGCAAGGCTCTCCTAATTACTTTTTTTTTTTTTCCAGAACTTTGAGTTCTCTGGACCACTAATGCCGTCCCATTTAAAAGTGCATTTTCTTAATCCTGCTGTGATAAACGGGCGTTTCTGTTGCATTCAGATGTACATTAATCATTTCACTTTCCCCCTCTTCACTAATATCTTAACATCTGAAATTATCCCATAGGGCAGTTTGGATATCACTGCCTTCCCATGTTGATCTTTCACAAAGAGAATAAGTTCAGTAGCTGAATGTCATTTATTCATAGTGAGAATTCTCCATGCTCTGTAGGGAGCCTGGATGCAGACAATGGGGAAAAGGCTCTGGATCACAGGGGAGAGGCATTCTAAACAGTGGACTTTGACTATCATAAGAAGGAAAAAATAAGTAGTTGAAAACAGCTTTGCAAGGCAGGAACATCAGAAGTAGAAAATTAAAGGTCTGTACGTTCGCAATCCGTGAAATTTCAGGGGGCAAAGCAGACACAGCCTCTGACCCAGGACAGGACTCTCACCTGGGAAGCTGCATTCCCTCCTCTTCCTCCCGCTCTGGTCGTTTTCTCCTGGACATTATGCTGAGGAACCACATCAGCATGTGGAGAATATGCCTTCAGCACCGTCAGCACAGCTCCTCCACCTGTGCCCACACAGCCACGGACAAAAGGACCTTGAAATGCCAACCTTTTGAAAAAGAGAGACTCAGGAACCATGAGCCCCTGAATGGAGGCCAAACTGTGAGCTTTTTCTTTCCTGTCTACACACACTCTCCCCTCATGCAGTTCCCCAAAAACTCTGCTACAGCACAGAGTAAGTGGACTACACTGCCCTGCCCCTTCCAGTCCCATGCAGAGCAGACACCGCTGCCTCCCCCAAGGAAGGAGGACCAAAGACTGGAAGCAACTCTCACCGATCACCCAGCAGCCCTCGGGTTTAAACCTGGCCTCACCTTAGAATCACCTGGAGTTAAAACAACACAGATGCTCCCACCCAGATCAACAGACAGACTCTGTGGCGAGGGCACAGGTGATGTTATTTCTAAATACTCATCATGTAGTACTAAGGGGAAACTACATAGGAACCACGGAGCAAACATTTCTTCTGCAGCTTCTAAGTGTGTACAAATTCGGGGGGAATCAGGGCCCCACTCTAAGTTATGATCCTCCTGTGGGTCCCATGAAATGGCCTCTTTAACAAGTTTTTTTGTTGGAGCAGATGTTACTCCCTCAGACCCGTATTCAACGGCACTGAGCTAGAGATATCAGGCATAGCACACCTGAGACCACTGCGTAGCGTGAAGGTTTGGGGTAAGAACTTCCAGAAGTGCAGGTCCCCTGGGCCCGAGTCCTAGGGGCTGAGCTCCTCCTGGAATGGGTGTGGCCTTGCTGCTGCCTAGGGTAGACGCTGCTGTGTTGGTGGAAATCACGTGGTGGGTTTAGGGATGTGTGAGGGGTCACCCTTAGAAATCTACCCAAAGGCACCCTTAGGCCTCAGGTCTTCTAGCCCCCTCTCCTCTCAGGGCCCACTTGACCCACAGGACTTCCCGGGGGCAGAGCATGGCCACCTGTCCTCAGGTGAGCTGAGACTCCATACCCCAAAAGATGCAGAGGACAAAGTTGTTTCCATCACAGATTTGTCTGAAAATAAACCAAAGGCAGCGATGGGGGGTGGATTAACATTTTGGGTTGGGAATGGACAGAAACCTTTGAACATAATGCCACGAATGCACATCTGATGATTAACAAAAAGAGTCGTGATCTATATTAAGTAGTAAAGCACACTGTAAATGAATCAACAGATCAGAATAACTTGTTTACTGTGTGTTTATGAATTGTAGCGTCACAGTTTGTTCTCCCGATCCCCATTTTACACTCTCTCACATCTTTAAAGTGCATTAATTAAATAAAAATTAGAGAAAAGCATACCTACTTTTTCAAATATTCTTTGGGAATACTGAATCATTTTAAATTTTTATTTTATTCCTTTTCAAAAATTAAATTTTTATACAATTTAAAAAGTTTACTTTCCATTTACAGTTATTATAAAATATTGGCTGTTTTCCCTGTTTGGTAAAATACATCCCCACCCAGAGCCAATATTCGTACCTCCCACTTCCCAGCCCGTATATTTGCTCCTCCACGCTCCCCCGTGGTAACCACCAGCTCGTTCTGTGTATCTGTGAGTTCGCTTTTTTGTTATATTTACTGATTTGTTGTCCTTTTTAGATTCCACATATATGTGATATCACACAGTACTTGCCTTTCTCTGCCTGACTTATTTCACTTCGCATAATGCCCTCCAACTCCACCCATGCTGCTGAAAATGGAAAATTTTTATTTTACTTTTTATGGCTGAGTAGGATTGCATTGTGTATATATATATATATATATATATATATATATATATATATATATATATATATATCACATCTTCTTTATCCATTCATCCGTTGATGGACACTTAGCTTGTTTCCATATCTTGGCAGTTGTAAAAACTGTTGCTATGAACATTGAGGTGCATGTATCTTTTGAATTAGTGTTTTGGGGTTGTTTTTGTAATCCACCCAGGAGTGGAATCTCTGGGTCATATGGTACTTCTATTTTTAGTTTTGAAATCTTTTAATATATCCCAATAAGTGTTTCAAGCTCCACTTACCAATGTAAATATTTAAATTTTAAGTGATTGTTTAAAACGCCATTTAGGTTCATAGCAAAAGTGAAAACATGACAGAGATTTCCCATATGCTTCCTGCTCCCAAACAGGTATAGGCCCCTCATGCTCAACACCCCACAGAATAGTGGTACATTTGTACTGTTGATGGATCTACATTGATACATCATACTTGTTCAAAGACCATAATTTACCTTACGGTTCATCCTTAGTGACGTACATTCTGTGGGATTGGACAAATGCATAATGACAAGAACCCATCATTATATCAATAGTATTATACAGATTACTTTAATTATCCTGAGAATTCTCTAGACTTAAGCTATTCATTGCCCCATCTCTGCCACCCTGGGCAGCCACTGACCTTTTAACTGTCTTATATATATGTCTTTAACATAATATCATATCTTTGGAATCATATATCATGTACCCTTTTCATTCTGGTTTCTTTCACTTAGTAATATGCATTTAAGAATTCCAGCCACTATGGAAAAGAGTTTTGGAGATTCCTTAAAAAACTAAAAGCTACCATATGATCCGGCAATTCCACTACTGGGTATAAATCTGAAAAAAACCAAAAACACTCATTTGAAAGGATACTTACACCCCAATGTTCATAGCAGCACTATTTACAATAGCCAAGACATTGAAACAACCCAAGTTACCATCAACAGAAGATTGACTTAAGAAGATGTGGTATATGTACCTGTATAATGGAATATTACTCAGCCATAAAAAGAATAAAATAATGCTATTTAAAGCAACATGGATGGACCTAAAGAACATTATGCTTAATGAAATAAATAAGACAGAGGAAGACAAATGCTATATGATCACTTATAGGCAGAATCTTAAAAAATAATATATAAATTTGTATACAAAACAGACACAGACTCACAGACATAGAAAACAAACTTATGGTTACCAAAGGGGAAAGGGAGAGGAAGAGGAACAAATTAGGGTATGGAATTAACATATACCAACTATTATACATAACATAGATAAGCAACAAGGATTCACTATATAGCACAGGGAATTTTATTCAATATCTTGTAATAGCCTATAATGGAAAGTAATCTGCAAAAAAAAATCAATACACTGTACAACTGAAACTAACAGTATTTTAAATCACTTACACTTCAAAAGAGAAAAAAAATTTCCCACATATTTTTATGGCTTGATAGCTTACTGTTTTAGTGCTGAATATTATTCCATCCCCAGAATATATTAGAGTATATTTTTCCATTCATCTACTGAAGGACACCTTGGTTTCATTCACATTTTGGCAATATTGAATAAAGGTGCTAAAAATATCCATATGCAGATTTTGTGTGGACAAATGTTTTAAACTCCTTTCAGTATACATCCATGAGAACACTTTCTGGATTGTACAGTAAGAGTATGTTCAATGTTGTCGAAAGCGTCAATCTGACTTCCAAAGTAGCTCTATTATTTTTCATTTCCACCAGCAATGAACGAGAGTTCCTATCGCTCCACATCCTCTACAGCATTTGCTGCCGTCATTGTTCCACATTTTGGCCAGTCTAAGAGTTATGTAGTGGTGTATCATTGTATTTTTAATTTGCATTTTAATGACAGCATGTAATCTGGATTATTCTTCTATATACTTACATGCAAAGTGTCTGTTTTCTCTGGTGAGGTGTCCGTAAATTGTGTTGGTCCACTTTTTTTTTGTTTTTGGTCCACTTTTTAACTGGGCTGATTTCTTATTTTTTTCTACCCAATCTGTATTGTTTTTTGCTTGCCTTATTGCATGAGGAAGAACTTTGAGTAAAATATTGAAAAGGAAGGATGGGAGGGGACATCCTTGATTTTTAACTGAATTTAGTGGGAAAGTTTCATGTTTCTTACCATTAAGCACAACGTGAGGTGAAAGTTTTTGTAGATTTTTGTTAACAACTTGAGAAAACTTTCTATTTCTATTTTACTGAGAGTTTTTATGAAGAATGAGTGTTGCATTTTTTAAAAAGTCTTCTGCATCTATTGATATGATAGTATAGTTTTCTTCTTTAGGTTGTTAACACGATGGCTGTAATTATTTGATTTTAGAATGTGGAACAGGCCTTGCATACCTGGGATAAATCCTTCTCATTCATGGTACACAATTCTGTCAAAACATTGTGGGATTCAATTCATTAATCTCAGCCACAACTACTGAGCCCGTGTGACACAACTACTGAAGCCCGCGTGCCTAGAGCCCGTGCTCGGCAACAAGAGAAGCCTGCGCACCGCAACGAAGAGGAGCCCCCACTCGCCGCAACTAGAGAAAGCCCGTGCGCAGCAACGAAGACCCAACGCAGCCAAAAATAAATAAATAAAGAAAATAAATTTATTAAAAAAAAAAAATGAATGAAGGCATTCAGCTAAATCCTTTTACACCCACTGCTGACAGAGGGCAGGGGAGTTTGACTCACTAACCTTCTTTCCATGCACTTCTCCCTAATAAGACAGTCCATTTAGAACTTGTCAGGTGGGGGAGAACACCATGTAGTGCACCAATCTCTACTACAGATTCTGAAACAGCAAAAATACAAAGATGATGAATCCTTCCAAAGGGTTCTGTCTATATTGTTACAGTGGTTTCCTTCCCACTGTGAACACTTTTCAAACCCTATCACTTGAATATGTTTTAATTTTTTTCAGCACCAAGAATGTTAACCTGTTGTAGTTACAGAGAAGGTAAAGAATGAATTCATACAACATTAAAAAAATACAAAGTAACTACAACAACAGCAGTAAAAAAACAGAAAACAAAGAAAAGGTAATTTTTAGTCCTTATCAACGATTAAGTTAAACTTTAACAGACTAAATTCTCAAATTAAATAACACAAAATGGTTGAATTAATTTTTAAAAAGAACCAACAATATGCTGTCTACGAGAGGCTCACTTTAATTTTAAGGACATACATAGGTTAAAGTAAGAGGATGTAAAAAGATATTCCATGACCGAGAGGGGTGGGATAGGGAGGGTGGGAGGGAGGGAGACGCAAGAGGGAAGAGATATGGGAACATATGTATATGTATAACTGATTCACTTTGTTGTAAAGGAGAAACTAACACACTATTGTAAAACAGTTATACTCCAATAAAGATGTTAAAAAAAAAAAAAAAAGATATTCCACGAAATGGCAGCCGAAGGAGAGCAGGAGTAACTATACTTGTATCTGATAATACATATTTTCAATCAAAATCGGTCACAAGAGACAAAGAATGTGAATATACAGTGATAAAGGGGTCAAATTATCAAGAGACAATTTTAAGTGTAAATATACATGGACCCAATACCAGAGTATGTAAATAATTAAAGCAAATATAAACTGCATGGAGAAAAAGCAATAAAGTAATAGTAAAGCACTTCAATACCCCACTAGTGAACACTGAACAGATCATCCAGACAGTAAATTAATGAGAAAACACTGACCTGAATGACACTTCAGATAAGTAAACATAACAGATATATACAGAACACAGGACTTGTATGACTGATCAAATAAGTGTTTTACTGTCTCTGTTAATCAATGAAATTGACCTTCCCGTGAAGAGGCAGGAATAATATAAGAAGAGAAGACCCAATGGAGCTTTAATTAAATAATTAATCCAAAAAAAAAAAAAGTAAACCACTGAACTCTAAGGGACAATGTAGCTTTCAATGAATTAACAATTTTGGTTGGGATTGACCTTGGAGAATAAAACCACCTCAGTGATTAAAATTTAGACCAACTAATCAAAATGCTTTATCACCTATTGTTTTAGAACACTGATCAACAGAACAAGTTACACTAGGGGTAACAGTGTAATCGTATTCTAGAGTTCATATCAACAACAGGGGTTATGACTTGATGCTGGATCAGGACATTACAATGGTGTGATTGCTATTAATGGTCTGTTGTTCAACGATTAAAGTGCTACCTGATCTGAGCTCAGACTGGAGTCATCCCAGTTGGTTTCTGTCTATTATATGTAGATTTCTCCCAGTATGAAACGACAAGAGAAATATGGCTTACTATACAAAATGTCTTCAAACTAAATGATGATATAATCTGCATTCAATTAATTTACACATACCCTACTGTAGAACAAGGTTTGTTAGGGTGGGAGAGCCCAGTAATTATGTAAAACTGAAACATTTATCTGCAGTGGTTCAAGTCCTCTTCCTAAGAATATGTTTATAATCTACATTTTTTCACAAATTACACAATTTTACTCACCATAGCATTCCTCATATTAACTGAATGGAAAATCCTAGGCTATATACAAATCCAGAAAGGGCCAAACATCATCAGTCCCTATGGATTATTACAACCCATTGCTGATGCAGTCAATTACGTATTAAAGAACCACTATGTCCATCAACATCATCATTTTATATATTATTGCACCAGTGCTAGCCTTAACCCTGGCTCTCACAACATGAATTCCTCTTCCCATATCTTATCCACTAATTAATATAAATGTAGGCATACTATTTATATTAGCCATATCAAGCATAGCCTTTTATTCTATCCTCTGATCTGGATGAGCTTCAGATTCAAAATACTCATTGGAGATCTATGGGTAGTAGCACACACTATCTCATATGAAGTAACATTAGCAGTTATTCTCTTATCAGTCCTGCTGATAAATGGATCATTTACACGTTCATCAGTAATTATTGCACAAGAACACCTATGACTAATTTTCTCCTGACCCCTACCCAAAATTTGATTATCTCTATACTAGCAGAAACCTAACAGAGCCCCATTTGATTTAACAGAAGTAGAATTGTATTTGGCTTCTATGTAGTAAATGTAGCAGGCCCATTCGCCCTGTTCTTCCTAGAGAATATGTCAATATCATTATAATAAACATTTTCACAGCAATCTATTTTTAGGAGCATTTCACACCCCCTTCATGCCAGAATTATATACAGCCCATGTCATCATTAAAACACATCTAACAATCTCCTTTCTACGAATTCGAGCATCCTACCCACAATTTTGATATGATCAACTTATACATCTCTTATTAAAAAATTTTTACTACTAACATTAGCCCTATGTATATCAGAGGGCTAATCACATTACCTGTCATCACATCAGGTATCCCACCACAAACTTAAGAAATATGTCTGACAAAAGAGTTACTTTGATAGAGAAAATGATAGAGGTTTAAACGCTCGTATTCCTGGAACTGAACTTACTCCTGAGAATTGTACGTTCTCCATGCCACCACGTTACACCACATGCTATAGTAAAGTTCTCTAAGTAAGCTATCAGGTCCATACCCCCAAAATATTGTTGTATATCCTTCCAATACTAATAAATCCTATTTTTTTACTATCATTCTATGGACCATTATCTCAGGAAACATAATTTTAGTAACAAGCTCACACTGGTTAATGGTATCCCCATTCTAATAAAAACACGAACCCATAAGCTACAAAAGCATCCAACAAATATTTCCTAAAACAATCCACCACACCAATACTACTTATAAAGGCTATTATTGTTAATCTAATATACTCTGGTCAAGGAACACAATGAATTACAAAAATCTTTAATCCAGCAGCATCCACCTTCATAACAGCCCTTGTCACAAAAGTGGGACTTTCCCCATTTCACTTCTGAGTGTCTGAAGCCACACAAGGCATTCCATGAACAGCAGGCCCGATGCTATTAACGTGACAAAATTGCACCCCTGTCAGTTTTATACCACATGTCACCATCCATCAACCTAAACATACTATTAATCATAGTGATATTATGAATCATAATTGGAGGCTGAGGCAGACTTAGCCATACTCACCTAGAAAAAATTACACCCTCCTCATCAATTGCCCATATAGGACAAATAACAGCTATTACAATGTATATTCCAATTATAACAATCCTAAACATACTAATTTATGTCATAACAACACCATCTTCTTCCTATTTATGCCCAGATCATGTACTACAACAGTACCATTATCACACACATGAGATAAAACACCTCCCATCACAATCCTTATCCTCACCATTATAGTATCATTAGGAGGTCACCCACCACTATCAGGGTTTTTACCCAAATGAGTAATTATCCAAGAGATAACACAAATAACATCACTCTACCAACACTAATAGCCATCAAAGCAGTCCTCAGCATGTTTCTACTTGCAGGTAACTAACATACTCCACATCACTAACTATATTCCCTTCAATAAACAACAAAAATATAAAACAACAATTTGAACATACAAAACAACCTTCTTATCAGTACTAATCCTAATAGCCACATGACTACTACCCTTAACACCCATTCTATCAGTGCCAGACTAGGAATTTAGGGTAGCTTAGACCAAGAGCTTTCAAAGCCCTGAGAAGCACAGTTTAATTAATTCATAGAATTAAGGATTACAAGCCTATCCTATGTCAACTGAATGCAAATCAAACATTTTAATTAAGACAAATCCTTACTAGATTGATGAGCTTCCACCCCAGGAAATTTTAGTTAACAGGCAAATCCTCTAGTCAACTGGCTTCAATCTACTTCTGCCATCAAGGAAAAAAAAGGTAGGAAAAGCACCGGCAGAGCTGAAGCCGCTTCTCTGAAGTTACAATTCAGTTTGTTGATTCACCACAGGGTTTGGCAAAAAGAGGACCCAATCTCTGTCTTCAGATCTACAGTCTAAAGCTAGCTCAGTCATTTTACCTCTGTTCATAAACGGCGGATTATTTTCAACAAATCACAAAGATATCACGTTTTATGTTTACTCTCCGGTGCTTGAGCTGGGGTAGCAGGCAGCACCTTCAGTCTATTAGTCTCGGCTGAGCTCTGCTAACCTGGAGCGCTACTCGGAGAGGCCCAAACCTGTAACGTAGCCACACAGTCCCCGCACTGTAGTAATTTCTTTCTTTATTACAAGTGCAAGGACTGTTACGACGTTACAGATTTGGTTGTACCCATTACGATTGCAGGGTTTGAATACTGACTTGTGCCGCTAGTAACTGGGGGACCTGAGAGAGCATTTCCCCGAATAAATCATATAAACTTTTGACTACTTCCCCCATCATTCTCACTCCTGCTCGTATCACCAGTAGTAGAAGCTGGTTCTGGTACCACTTGAACCGTGTATTCAGCTCTAGCCTGCAGTCTGGCCCACGCAGGAGCCTCTGTCGACCTAACCGTTTTCTCCTTACATTTAGCAGGTGTCTCTTCAATTCTTGGTATTATTACTTTTATTAGTATAGTCTTTAATACAAAACCAGCAGTCATATCCCAATACCAAACACCAAACACCAGTATTTGTTTGATCTGCCCCAACTGTAGCCGCATTACTATAATTATCACTCTCAGTCTGAGCAGCCAGAATTGCCACACTGTTAACAAACAGAAATCTAAACACTACTTGCTTTGACCCCGCAGGAGGAGACCCAGTCCTATACCGACACCTATTTTGATTCTTTGGTCACCCTCAAGTCTGCATTTGTAGCCTACCAGGGTTTGTTATAAACTCAGAGATCATTGCATACTATTTAGGACAAAAAGAGCCTTCCAGCTCTATGCGAATAGCATGAGTCACGCCCACTGGCTTTGTAGGATTTCTCTTGTGGGCCCATCATACGTTTACTGTAGGGATAGCTGTCAACCCATGAACATACTTTGTATCAGCTACCGGCCCTCCCACCCAAATCCCGCTGGTTTTACAGGCTCCATGTCCACTACCACCAGCTCCATTTTCCAGATTCCAACACTCACAAAGGCATGCAACCTGAGAACTGCAGGACCAAGATTTAAGCTAGGTCTTTCTGGGTTCAGAGTCGTGTCTCTGGAGAAAGAATAGGCACTCAGAGTGCAGAGAGCCTGCCAGCTCCCCACATCAGATCTAACACCAGGAGAATTATCACTAATAGAAGTCAGCAACTGAGTCATATAGACATAGTCATCGAATATTAGCTTCATCTGAAAATGTTTTACACTCATGAGCTGTTCCTTCTTTAGGTCTAAAAACGGCTGCTATGTCAGAACTCCTAAATTAAAGGATCCTGACATCGACAGGACAAAGCTTCCATCGTGGACAATGATCACGTAGATCAGCAGAGGTCGTTTTCCTGCGTTTAAAGACAGCACAGAGGGAGATGGCTGAGACATGGGGTGAATCCAAAGTCCATGGGGGGCAAGCTTTCCGAGCTCCCGGATAGGAAAGGGGCCTCTAGGGTCCCAGGCTGCCCACCACGTCCTCCTGAGTGAGATCTTGGGAACATTCCCTGTCAGTGATGAGGTAGCCAGAGCACTTGTGAGGTCCCAGTGCTGTGTCCTATGTGGGCCCATGTTCTTGGGACCACACCCCACACTCTGCGGGTCTGCCTTGCATGGTCCTTCCTGCCTCAGGAGTAGAGACCACCCAGCAAGCAGTCCCCTCCCCCACCAGCAGGAGGAGGGGAGGAGAGCAGGGGCACCAGGGGAATCTCTCTCAGACCACAACACCCCAGGGGTGCCCGTGGGGACAGTGATGATGCAGATGAGCCACAGCCCAAGAGACGGGACCAGAGGACCCAAAAGGCAGCTGGTCATGTCCTGGCTCATCTGCACCCCCGGACACCTTTGTCCCTCATACACCCCCTTCCTCATACACCCCCTCCTTAAATGCAGATTCTTCAGATGCAAACAGGCAGAGCTTCAGACTGAAAGTCAGCTCTTCCAAAATGACCCGTCAGCAAACACTGCAGGATTCCACTCCAGTGGATGCCCTGGAGTCGACAACTCAGGGACTGAAGGGGATATTGGTGCCAGGGGCCATGGGAGGGGATGGGGAGGGAGACTTTCATGGTTGTGGAATTTTGGTTTTGCAAGATGAAAAGTTCTAGGCATGGTGGTGATGGCTCCACAAGAAAGTGAATATATCTGATGCCCCATAAATGTGCACTTAAAATGGTGATGATGGTAAAGGGTATGTGACGTGTGTTTTATTTCACTTAAAATAAATTCTTAAAATGATGTCTTATTAATTGAGATTCCATTTCGACTCCCCTTCATCACAAATGTCGGAGGCCCAAGCACAGTCCCCCACCTCGGGGGCCATCACGGTACCCTCACATGGCACATGGGAGACCATTCTCAGGGGGGCCTAGTCTGTGCTCACCTGACCTCTGTCCAGTGGGACCCAGACAGTGGTGACCCCCATAGATTAGACATATGACATGCTATGATATTCATAGGACACCACCAAGCGTATTCACTCAGCAGAACACAGAGCAGCAACCCACTCAAACATGCCTGACCTCATATGAATGTGACAAGATTAAGAGAAGAAAAGGAACCACAGGTTAATCAGGGCAACACCCTTAATGCAGAGGTTGGAAATCTCAAAGGGGACAGGACACACTGCAGGCAAAGAGCAGATATGGGGTCTCCCCATACATGTGATCCTGACCCATGCAGATGGCCCACCTCCCCAGACCCTGCACCTGGGGTCACACGTCCCCTTGGTCAGGATGCCATGGCTCTGCTGGTTGGCCCCCTAATGCGGAAGCAAGCCAGGCTCCTGGGACCTCCTGGCAGGGTAGAAAGAATTGTAGGGCCGGCCTCCTCTCCCCACACTTGTCCCAGAGAAATCCTCCTCTTTTCACTTTGGTTCTGTGTGATTTTAACTGTTTTTAAAGCTTTCATGCTAAAGTTGAACACGCTACCTTGGTGCCGGCAGGCTCAGTCCTTTCTTGTCTCGCTGAGGTGTTGAGAAAACACCCGGGACAGCAGGGCTGAAAGCCGAGGGGCAGCTCTGGATCCTGCTGAGTAGGGACGCCAGGCAGGAAGGAGAGCTCGGCAGCAGCCTCAGCTGTTGCCCATCAGCCTTAAGCCCAGATCCACGTGCCCTGCAATCAGTTCACCAGGTAAACCTGCCTGCCTACTTGCCATGCACGGACTGGGATAATTGGGAAAATATCCAATTGGGATAAATAGGGATAATATCCAGGTAGCCCACCTGAGGAGTCTCCCCGAGCCCCAGGGAAGGGGAACCTCTCGGGGTAAAGACTAAGGCCCTGACCATAGCACTGACCACTGGGAGGATCAGGTAACCACACTCGGGGCAGAGCGCTGCTACCCAGAGAAGCCCACCTCAGCTCCAGACCCAGACATCTAAGCAATGGCATTCAGATGCAGGCACGGAGTTTTCCAGTACTGAGGCCAGGCCGGGTCTCTACCCGGGTCTCCACATGCCCCCTGAGGCTCCCAGGACTGAGGCCAGGCCGGGTCTCTACCCAGGTGCCCATGTTCCCCCCCTGAAGCTCCCAGGACTCAGGTCTGGCTGGGTCTCTACCCAGGTTCCCATAGTCCTAGGTACACAGAACACAGGTCTAATTGTTCTCATTATAGACAGCACATGGTCAGCTCTAAACATAATCAGTAGACAGGACATGCAGAGGTCTAAATCTAACGTGTAGACAGAACTTGGTCAGGTTTACACTAGCTTAGGGCTTATCTCCTAGGAGGCACAGGTCTCACACATGGGGTCTCTCATCTTTGGACACCCACATCAGGAAACTGAACAAAATCCTTGTCATTAAACATTTCAACAGGCAAAACAAAAATGTTACCAATTTCTCTGGCCACGTGATGGTCCGGATCCAGGGGTGAGCCCGGAGCTTCTTGTAGTGCAGCCCAGTCTCCTCCAAGGACAGACAGGAAGTGGCCTGATTCCAGCCTCCCAGGCTTCCAGCTGGAGGCGGCCGCACTGGAAGCCCAGGCAGGACAGTCCTGCACGGTCCGGGCCGGGAGAGCCTGTCTGTCCATTCCGCTGGCCCACTCCGGGCGGGGTGCTCAGGGCCGCTGAGGGCGCTGCTCTCAGGTCCTGCTTCCCTACAGCGTGTGCGTGCGTGTGCGCGTGTGCGGGCGTGCGTGAGCGTGCGTGCGGGTGGGTGCGTGCGTGCGTGGGCGTGTAGAGGGGGCGGTGGCTGACGGTACCCATGGCTCCCGTCCCGGGCACCGCGCTGTCTTCGAGGGGAGGCACGGGGAGAGGTAGGGGCACAGAAGCCGTTGGAGAGGAGAACCCACCACGGAACTCCTTGCACACTGGCTCGCCCCACCCGGGGACCGGCCTGCCCATCGTGGGCCCCATGTCAGCCCCCAGCCCCCCACCCCCGAGGGCAGGGCGCCTGCTCTTTCAAAAGCACAGGGTCTCACATGAAGGAGACCAGTGGGGACTGTCACCCCCGCACTCCTGATGCTGAGTTTGGGAGAATGCACCCCCTTGACTGGGCGATGGGACCCTGTGAGGAATGGCTGCACCATCCAAGTCGGGGCCTGGCTGAGAGATGGAAGCACAGGAGCCACGTTCAGGGCCTGGAGGCCAGGCCAACAGGAGGGGCACCCCCAGCCTTGGCCGGGCTCTCCAACTGTGACATTGTAGCTTTAGGGGACCTGGGGCAGGTGACTGAATGTAATGCGGGTCTAAGCTGCACCCTGAATGGGGCTTAAAGAAGGTGTGAAGGATGTTACTGAGACAGTGACAGTCGTTGGAAGACAGACTCTGTGTCAGGACATCCTGCTCCATCCATTTCAATCCCCGAGATCTGTGACCTTTACG
Organism: Physeter macrocephalus; assembly: GCF_002837175.3. NCBI lineage: Eukaryota > Metazoa > Chordata > Mammalia > Artiodactyla > Physeteridae > Physeter > Physeter macrocephalus. Next base: position 24,514,251 of record NC_041225.1, read on the forward strand.
TGGCTACGCAGGATTGTTAGAGCAGGTGCGTGCGGACATATCTGGGGCACAATTCAGTCTGCAGCCAACTGGCAAGTGGTTCCAGCAAACACACAGGCGTGCGCACCCGGGCAAGCACAGCACACACACAAACATACGCACGTGCACAGCCCAAATATATTCACACACTAGCATATGAGCACACATGCACGCATATGCCCATGCACACACTAACGTGTACAAACACACACACCTATGCACATGCACAGCACATGTACGCAAACAGGCACACACATAGCACACACACAGGGAATAAAGTGAATACCGTAAAGCTTTAATTCCTGAACACAAGTGAAGCTCACATGTGTTCTAACCTTTTTCTTAGCTTTGATGTTTTTCACAATTAAAAGTTTGAGAAAAAAGTTACTGGCAAATGACTTTTGATTCATAGGACTTTCTGAAGTTATTCCACAAATATCGTAAGACATGAGAAATGAATGTAAATATTACATGTGTCCATTGACGGATGAATGGAGAAGCAAAACGTGGTCCATCCATACAAGGGAATGTTATTCGGCCTAAACAGAAGGCAGTTCTGACACAGGCTGCAGCAGGGATGGGCCTTGAGGGTGTTGTGCTCGGTGATGTAAGCTAGACACAAAACAACAAACAGTGCTTGATCCACTCATACAAGGCTCCTAGAGCAGTCGGAAACAGAGACAGAAAGTAGGAGGGTGGGTGCAGGGGCTGAGGGAGGGAGAATGGGGCGTGAGTGTTTAATGGGGACTGTTTCAGTTTTGCAAGATGAAAAAGTTCTGGAGGACGATGGCGGTCAGGGCTGCACAACAGTGCGAATTACTTCATGACCCTGAAATGTGCACTTAAAAACGGTTAAGATAGTAAATTTTATGTTATGTGTATTTGACCACACTTTTTAAAACTTTTTAGAAAACAACAAGAAGTAGTCCATGAATGTGACAAGATGCACAACTTCACTAATAACCCGGAGATTAAAACCATAAGAAAAAATTGTGCGTACACCTACCAGAATGGCAGACATGAAAGACATAGTATCAAATATCAGCAGGCTGTGGGGCAATGGAAAGCCTGGTACGCAGCGGGGGGATGCAACCACTTCTGAGACAAGCGGGCCTCAGAGAGCGAAGTCCGTGCACACAGACCCGCAGGGCTCCTCCCAGCTGAACACAAACCCACCGGCCCTGCACCAGGACACACGGACATGGACTCTGCAACACAGGAGCCAAACCTGAAAGAACCTGAAGGCCATCACAAGCGGATGCGGAAATGAACCATGCACGCAACTATGAAAGAATATTCCACAGCAATGGAGTACGTTTTGTTTAAAGGTAGTAAAACTATAAAAATTATTTTTTAAAAAAACTATATTCACAAGATGAAAGAATCTATAATTCTGGCACCTAGAGATTGTCGAATGCTCCTAAAAATAGATGGTTGTGGAAATGTTTATTATAAGGAAATTGTCATTTTCTCTAGGACGGATGGGGTGAGTGGGCCTGCTATGTTTTCTACATTGAAGACGATTACAGGTTTTGATTCTACTTCTGTTAAATCAAGTGGGGTTTCATTGGATTTCTGCTACTGCGGAGATAATCAAATTCTGGGTAGCGGTCAGGAGAAAATTAGGCATAAGTGGTTTTGTGTATTAATTACTGTTGAAAGTGTAAATGATCCATTTATCAGTAAGACTGAGAATAGAATACCTGCTACATTACTTCATATGAGATTGTATGTTCTACTGTCCCTAGGGTTCCAGTGAGTGAGTATTTTGAATCTGAAGCTCATCCAGATTAGAGGATGGAATAAATGGCTAGGTGTGATATGGCTAATATAAATAGTATGCCTACATTTATATTAATTAGTGGATAAGATATGGGAAGAGGAATTCATGTTGTGAGAGCCAGGGTTAAGGCTAGCATTGGGGCAATAATATATAAATTGATGATGTTGATGGACATAGTGGTTCTTTCATAAGTAATTTCAATGCCTCAGCAATGGGTTGTAATAATCCATGGGGGCTGATGATTTTTGACCCTTTCTGGATTTGTATATAGCCTAGGATTTTCCATTTAGTTAATATGAGGAATGCTATGGTGAATTAAATTGGGTAAGTTGTGAAAAACTGTTGATTATAAACATATTCTTAGGAAGAGGACTTGAACCAGTGCAGATAAAAGTTTCAGTTTTACATAATTACTGGGCTCTCGTAAAGCAAAAAACAAAAAAACAAAAACAAAAAAAAAAAGTTACAGTTTTACATAATTACCAGGCTGTGCCACTGTAACAAACCCTATTCTACAGTAGGGTATGTATAAATTAATTGAATGTAGATTATATCATCATTTAGTTTGCAGACATTTTGTAAAGTGAGCCATATTACTCTTGTCCTTTCATACTGGAAGAAATCTGCAATAGACAGAAACCAACCAGGATGACTCCAGTCTGAACTCAGATCACGTGAGACTTTAATCTTTGAACAAACAGATAATTAATAGCAGTTATACCATTGAAATGTCGTGATCCAGCATCAAGGTCTAAACCATATTGCCGACATGAACTCCAGAATACAATTCCACTGTTATCCCTAGTAAAACTTGTTCCATTGATCAGTGTTTTAGAAGAACAGGTGATAAAGCATTTTGACTAGCTGGTCTAAATTTTAATCACTCAGAGGTGGTTTTATTCTCCAAAAAATAAATGGCACACGGACTCAAGGCGCACCGGCTTCAGTAGTTGTGGTGCACAGGCTCAGTAGTTGTGGCCCACTGGCTTAGTTACCCCGTGGCACATGGGATCTTCCCGGACCAGGGATCGAACCCGTGTCCCCTGCATTGGCAGGCGAATTCTTAACCACTGCATCACCAGGGAAGTCCCAGAATTGCAATCTCCCTTTTAATATACCTTAAGCCCAAAGAATCCATAGAAAATTGTTACAGAAAATAAGACAATAAAATATTGTAAGGACTATAACAGAAGCATATAGTACACAGTTCATATAGACACATTCCCAAGCAGTTACAAAGTATATTAAAAGGGAGGCTGCACTTTTAAAAGAATAAGATAAATTATACCCACAAACTCCCAATCTTTCCTGAAACGTTGCAATCTGAAACCCTATTGTAGGAAGCAGAAGATTCCAGGAGACATTCTACAAATGAAGGACTCTAAACCCTGTGGTTGGATAAGGAATTCTGGAAGCAAGGTATCCTCACCCAAGGAGAGCAGGTTTCTATACTTCTGTAACATCACATCCCTGTACAATTCCCACTGATCTTGGTCCAGGCATGCTCACTCCTCTTGAGAAAAATCTATGGCCATATCCTGGAATGTCAGCAGTCCCTGAAATTAAAAAAAATTTAAAAAGTACACATGCCATGTGGCCACGGGCAGAGTTCATAATGTGACCCAAGAAGAAAACAGCAAATTAAGAGAACTGGTTTTAATTTAGAAGAGTGTCTTCCATTATCCACTTATATATATATTTTACAAACAAGTAACTTCCTCTATTTCTAAGTACAAAAAAGAGTATGTCATGTGATCCAGTATAGAGACTATACTTATCTGGAAAAGAAATGATAAAATGATGGTTTCAACAATGGCATATGCATTTTTGAGTGTTTTATTTATATCAAACTGGAAAAAATGTGTGTATTTCTCAGACAGAAAAGACATGTCGAGGTAGAAATGTACCTTTCAACTATTCATGGGTCCACAAGTACCCTGGGGAGATTGTAAAATTGCAGGTTGTGATTCAGTAGGTCCGGTGGGCCTGAGTTCTATTTTTTTAACAAGCTCATTTTTAACGAGTGATGCCACAGTCTCTGATTGATTAACGACAATTGTGAATAGCAGAGACATAATAAGGAAAGGTAAAATTTCATAGTTAACTTTTAGCTTCAAGTGTTTTATGGATTTCACACGTTTAATATGATAGTAAGCACAGCAGCAACCATCATTTGTGAACATTTACTGTAGACCGTGTATCTTTGAGTTTTTGGGTAGGATTCCAGGAAAAATGCCTGCGCTGCGGCCACAGTGGGCGGGGCCTCCAGGCCGGGCCGCCCCTCCAGGACCCCCGACGGGGCCCTGCGCTCCTGGCGGCTCCTCCCCCGGCGCCCCGCTCCCTCCCGGGAGGCCTCGGGGCAGAGCGGCCCCACCCGCTGCGGCCAGAACGGAGCCCGCGTTTCCTCAGAGCTGGAGCTCCCGGCTCGGTGTCTCTTCTCTCCGCCGTCACGGAGCTGCCCCGGGGCCCGAGGGGAGGGTGGCCTCACTGAGGCTGCCGGCTGCGGAGGGGCCCCGGCGGGCGAAGCCGCGACAGTCGTGGGGGCGGCGGGCCTGGTAAGTGGGTCCGGTGCCCGGGCGGCAGGGCAGGAGCAGCTTCTGAGGGGCAGGTGTTCGCTGCCACCCGCCGCTGCTGTGCAGAACGAGCGGCGCCGGGGTCTGGTCCCGGGGAACTTCGGCCCCTCCTCTCGGCCCTGCCCTCGGCCTGGCTCGCGGGGCCCGGGGGGCGCGGGGAGGGGGCGGCCTGAGCGTCCTGAGGGGGCACGGGGCAATGAGGGGCAGGCTCCGGCCGCAGCGTCAGCGCCCCTCCTCCCGACGGCGGGGAAAGCGACCGAAAGTTCCTCTCGCGGCTCGCAGGCCTCTTATTCAGCCGAGGCCCTCTGCGCCCCTTCCTCCCTGAGCTAAAGTACCGAGCGGAGGGGACAGGGCGGGGGGGTGGCGCAGGTGTTGGGGGACGTGAAAAGGTGATCGTCAGCTAAGGAGAACCTGCTCTCCCATGGTGAGGAATGCAGGGCTTTCCTTTGTTTGGGAAGATGCCAGAGTCCGGCTCACCGAATTCCTTCCTTTGATATGCACCTCAGCTCTCTGGGGCCTGCATTCTGTATGTGCATATCCTGAGTTCCTCAGGGCCCGCCCGCTCACATTGGAGCGCTGCAGGTGCTGATGGCTGTGACATCCTTTGTTTACTGAGATGGCAAGAAATATTCCATTTCTCACAGGCTTGAGGGGCAGACAGTGAAAAAGAGTCGGAGAATCTCACTCGGCATGTACTTTGGTGTACATATAGATAATATTTATACTTAACTGTGCTAATAGAGGTTCTCAAGTCTAATCAACTTGTACTACTGCCCTCTATGTATTAATATCATAAGATAAATGCCTATAGAATTGACTTAATCCAGTTAAATAGGATAATGATTTTTAAAGGAAACATAATAGAAATATAACAACAAAACCTTTACCACTAAAGGCTGGGTCTGGAACAACCTAAATAAATGTTCCCTTGTTAAAATATTGAAAGAGTATTCAATAGAAATGTCAATAAAAATGACAAATAATAAGGGCAGCAGAATGCTGAAATGTTCTATCTTTATCATTAAAGTGGCAGAAAATCATTTATTAGTAGGCACTGGGGGCAGAAGATGCCTGATTTTATATCTTTGTCATATTTGTGTAGTTGTTTCAACAAGTAACTTAAAGACAAAATGGAAAAACAAGGAGATTTGTGCCTGAGATCCTGTTGATGTGAAACCAGGGATGGCCACCTTGTGCCAGGTGTGTTAAGTTTACCTCGCAGGTAGCCCTCAGAGCTCCCGAGAAACAAGGGCTGGAATTTTTCTGCTGGGTGCCCCTTAGCTTCTGTGACTTGATTGATTGTGAGTCATGTTGGGGGAAAGACCTGATCACAGGAAGAGGGTGGGAATAGAGTGATTTGGGGAGCAGCTGACAACATTCATCACAGCTCATTGCCTGAATGAATTTTAAAGAAACAGGAAAACAAATGATTCTTATGGAATCAGAGAATGTGAGGGCTGGACAATCCCAGGAAATGAGGAACACCCATCCCATTTTCCAGATGAGAAAACAGAGGCCCAGCAAGGTGAAATCCCTCAGCCAAGTTGCACCCGTCTCTCCTCCCCACTACATGGTTCATGTAAGCAGGACTCTTCCTGTCTGGATCACTGCTGTACCCCAAAAAGGGCCAGGCATCTAGCAGCTGCTTCAAAAATTTTGGTTGACTTTAGGAACAATGTTATTTCTTTCTTTCTCACTCTTGTGCAGGATTGTGCCAAGAACTCCCCAGGTTGCAATGTAATTCGATAAATGTAAATATTAATTGAGTTTTGTTGTGATGAGGACTTAGGCTTTGAAGGTAACAGACTTGGTTCAGATCTTGGTTCTGCCTCTCAGTAGCTGTTTGGCTTTGGAAAAATTACTAAACCTCTCTGAGATTATTTCCTCCTTTGTAAAGTGGGGATAAATCTATCTGAGCCAGCAGAGCCCCTGCATGAGAAATGTGCATTAAATATTGGTCTTTCTCACTTTCCCACGCCATCTCTGTTCTTCCCAGAGAAGTTGTACAGAAGGATATAGTACTTTTAAAAAATAATTTATTTATTTATTTATTTTTGGCTGTGTTTGGTCTTCGTTGCTATGTGCAGGCTTTCTCTAGTTGCGGCGAGTGGGGGCTACTCCTTGTTGCGGTGCGTGGGCTTCTCATTGCGGTGGTTTCTCTTGCTGCATTTGTTGTGGAGCACCAGCTCTAGGCATGCGGGCTTCAGTAGTTGTGGCCTGCAGGCTCAGTAGTTGTGGCGCATGGGCTTAGCTGCTCCGCGGCATGTGGGATCTTCCCTGACCAGGGCTCAAACCCATGTCCCCTGCCTTGGCAGGCAGATTCTTAACCACTGTGCCACTAGGGAAGTCCGATATAGTACTTTATAAAGAGGGGTTTAAATTTATTTCAGATAGTGTACATTTTTCTTGTAGAAAAGATTCTTCCACTATAGAAACATTAACACGCAATACCACTACAAATGCAGTATTCTATGGGTTAGATATTATCAGTAGATTTTATGAGTAATTGGGCAAATGCCAAAGCACTAGCAACTGTTGAGTAAGAGGATTGAAATCTGGGGTGCCCCCACCCCAATTTCAAGAACAGCGTGTTTTTCAAATCCATGTTTCATCTGGTTTTTGTTTCTCATCCATCCTCTGGGTTTGCCTTTCTCAAGAAGGCTCAGATCCTCCGCTTTCACAGCCTCGCGGCTGGCTGTGCCCCAGCTCCAGCCCTGGAACCTCTGCATGCCTGGCTGTGTCTGCTCTCCCTGTGCGTCACCAGCTTTGCCAGGAGCTGCTGCGTCCTGCACTGCTTGCTGTACCCCAGGGTACCTAGACCCTTCTGGTACATGAAGTACACCCTCATACCGTGTGTGCACGCCCATCCCCTTACCTTATATCCTGCCTCTAAGCCAGGCTTGGGGATTAGTCCAGTGTGCATTCAGCTATGTTAGGTGCTGGGATCAAAGTGAAGTTCCCAACATTTGAAGTTGCAGGCTTGAGGGGCACACAGTCATTTAAAGTCGGGTCACCTGACTTAAAGGGGGGGCTGATTGATTTAAAGCCAGGGCAGCTGACTTATAGCCTGCGTCCCTCAGGTGCAGGACGAGACCAACTTTGGCGGTGCACGGGTTCGCTCCAAGCCAGCACTGCTGTTCGGGAAGAGCTTCCAGTCACGCCTTAGTGCAGGGGGACTTGGTCCGTTGTCTTGCCCCTGCCCTCAGAGGGGGGCCACCTGCTCTTCTGGAGGAGAATCAGGGAGGGGGGGGGGCAGAGTCCCGGCTGGTGTTGCAGCACCCCTTGTCTGATGGCAGGGAAAGGGGGGAGGGGCTGTGTGGTGTCCTGGGGCTGGACTCACCAGGTCGACTCAGCCTCTCAGCCTCCTAACCTCCCCCCCGACACACCCCACAAGAGTTTCCAATAATATGTAATTGCGCCTTACGTTCTCTGTCTTCAAACTCACACGCAGGTTCCCAGGTTCCTTAATTCAGCCAATTCCTCTGTGCTCTTTCTTCTATTAGATACAATCCCAGAGGGAGGGGCTGGGGGATGGGACTGGAGGGACCCCGGCAGCACTGGCCTCAGCTGAGTGCATAGATCCGGGGCCTGTGCTCTCACACATGTGCGAGGACCCTTAAAGCAGAATCGAGGGGGCCAGTTAGAGGCAGTCCTTGCTGCCTCAAGTGAGTATGGATCACCGTCGGGTGCGGAGCACGCTGAGCCCTGAGAAGTACTGTTAGGAGGATGTGTTCCTCCCCCGGCTTCAAGGACGTGGGTGGGCTTCACGGCTCCAGTTCCCCTCCAGGCCTCCAGGTCTGACTGCAACCCAGCGCCCTTGCAGACCTGCCTTCCTGTCCCAGAACGTGCCAGGCTCCAGGAAGAATCCAGACTGCAGAGATGGTGCCTGAGCGCTCCAGCTTAAGAAGTGCTGTCCCTGGGGACCCAACAGTGGAGGCAGGAAGGGTGAAGGGAGTAGGGCGGGTAGGGAGGGGTGGCTGCCCTGGGAGACGTTGAGAGAGAAATATCGCCCCCCACAACCCCTGCCCCCTGCAACTGACCCACTGATGCCATAGGATCTCAGAACCCTTTAGTCAGAGATGCCTCTGCTTCTTTACTCCTGTGTTCAAAACTATGAAAAACCAACTCTTCATCCTCTTGCTGCCTTGCCAGGACTTTTAAAGCACTGTTCTTTTGAAGCACTCGTTCCCTAAACTGCAGTTTGGAGCTGCCCCAGCTATTTAAAAGTGTTTTCCTTAAACTGAGACTAAATCCTACTCTTTTGGATAAACGACCTTCACTTCAGAGGAGATCGTCTTTTCTGCCCATTCCTTCCTTCTACTGCCCTCTTAAAAACCCCTGTGTTTAAAGAGATTGGTGATTTATTTTTTGCTTGATGTCAAAAAGAAACCTTCCCCATGCACCCCAAAAAGATCCCCAGCTATTTAAAAGTGTTCTCCTTAAACTGAGACTAAATCCTACTCTTTTGGAAAAACGACCTTCACTTCAGAGGAGATCGTCTTTTCTGCCCATTCCTGCCTTCTACTGCCCTCTTCAGAACCCCTGTACTCAAAGAGCTTGGTGATTTATTTTTTGCTTGATGTCAAAAAGAAACCTTCCCGGGCTTCCCTGGTGGCGCAGTGGTTGGGACTCCTCCTGCCGATGCAGGGGACACGGGTTCGTGCCCCGGTCCGGGAGGATCCCACATGCCGCGGATACCTCTTCATTTCTTACTCTTCAAAGCCAAGTCACTTGAGTTACAGGGAAGCAGCTGATTGAGTTAAAGTTGGGTCATGTGATTTAAAAACCAGTGGCAGTTGATTGATTTAAATCCCAGTCATATGACATGAGGAGAGGGTGCTAAAAACTGTTTTTTCATCTCTGGCTCAGAATATCCTATTTACCTTGGTTTTTCTTATGATTTAGAAAACTTGAGCTGTCTCTCCTTGGAATCATCAGGAGAAAAATATAGTATTTCAGGTTCATTCTTGAAACCAACTTCTCACTGTTAAGGTGTATTGACTAAAAGATCTTCCTTCTTTAAGAGATTCCAAACCTCTGTAGGACACTTCATTGTAATTGGAGAAAAAAACAAGAATGAAATCAGGCCAGCAGCTGCAGGAGGCCAAGGCAGCCCCCAGGACTAGGGAAGGAGGAGGAGGAAGGGCTGAGAGTTGCCATTAGAGCAGACAACCTTCAGAGGGCGCTGAAGCACCGGCAGAGCCCACCTGCCACTTCCAGTCCGGCACTCCAGGGTCAGATTTGGACTTGGAGATGGGGTTGCTGTAACCCCAAGGAGGTGAGCAGAGAGGAGGAGTTGATTACCAGTCTCCTCTGACTCTCTGGCCCAAATTGCCTGGCTTCACAGGGGGGACAGAGTTTTGCTCCCAGCAACTGATGGGGCACTTCCAGGCTGGTCGGCTTGCCAGTGGCCCGACAGCCTGACAGGCTGACTGCAGTGTGACCGCCCTTTGTTTCTCCAGAATGTGTACATCAGGAGGTGCATGGTTGTGGGACCCCATTCACCGCCCCCCCGCAAGGGGGATGGCACCTTCCCTGGCTGTACCCTATGAACACCAGGTACTTGAAATGAATGCAAGTATTTTGACTTCAAGGAAAAGCTCACATAACTGCTTCTGCCTCACCATGTGTGGGATTTACTATAATGGAAGGACATTATAAAGAACAGTTAGAAAACTCACCCTTTGGTCTCCATGTAGGAGTTTATTTGAAAAGCTCACATAACCTCTTCTGCCTCATAATGTGTGGGATTTACTATAATGGAAGGACGTTATAAAGAACAGGTAGAAAACTCACCTGTTGGTCTCCATGTAGGAGTTTATTTTGCATGAATCCCTCCTACATGAGTAGATAGCAGAGGTTTATTTTTGTTCCCGCGTGTGTAGTTGTGGCAGAGGATGTAGGTATGGTGATTTGAAGCCCTCAAAAAATATTCTCAGAACTCTCAAGATTTCTCTTGATTGGAACCGAAAGAGACCTGGAAAAGGAAAAGAAGAGGAGGGAGAACGAATGACTGTTCCTCAGTAAATTCACCTTCCTGGTTGATTGTTCTGTCTTCTCATTTCTTTTAACTTCTATGTATGTCTAATGGAATAATGTAGAAAGGCTGATTTTTATGCTTTAAAAGATTTTACATCACAAAGAAACTAGAAGTGGCTAATAGAACTTATTCAAATCAATTTTACATAGAGACTTTGATATTAAATTTATATACTAAAATGGGTTAATCCAAATTTTCTCTTTCTTTATTTTATTATTTTTTTTGCGGTACGCGGGCCTCCCACTGTTGTGGCCTCTCCTGTTGCGGAGCAATGGCTCCGGACGCGCAGGCTCAGCAGCCATGGCTCACGGACCCAGCCGCTCCACGGCATGTGGGATCCTCCCGGACCAGGGCACGAACCTGTGTCCCCTGCATTGGCAGGCGGGCTCTCAACCACTGCGCCACCAGGGAAGCCCTGTTTTATTGTTTTTAAATACATGGAATGTTTTCTCTTTTCTAATGTAATTCTTTATTTTACCTGTATATTGTGAAAAAAGTTTAGTTGCACATAATATAAAAAATTACACTTTATAGGCGATATTAATCCATTTACATTTACTATAGTACTGAAAATACTTAGGTTTAGAGTTACCATGTTATTGAGTGCTCTTTTTTATTTATTTATTTTTTAAAAAGATTTAATTTGGGGGGGCATAAATTATTTATTTTTATCATCTTTATTGGAGTATAATTGCTTTACAATGGTGTGTTACTTTCTGCTTTATAACAAAGTGAAC
>NC_041225.1:24526252-24527114 GCF_002837175.3 Physeter macrocephalus
CACCTCTCCAGCATTTATTGTTTGTAGATTTTTTGATGATGGCCATTCTTACCTGTGTGTGGTGATACCTCATTGTAATTTTGATTTGCATTTCTCTAATGATCAGTGATGTTGAGCATTCTTTCATGTGTTTGTTGGCAATCTATATCTTCTTTGGAGAAATGTCTATTTAGGTCTTCTGCCCATTTATGGATTGGGTTGTTCGTTTTTTTGATACTGATCTGCATGGGCTGCTTGTAAAGTTTGGAGATTAATCCTTTGTCAGTTGCTTCGTTGGCAAATATTTTCTACCTTTCTGAGGGTTGTCTTTTCGTCTTGTTTACGTTTTCCATTGCTGTGCAAAAGCTTTTAAGTCTCATTTGTTTATTTTTGTTTTTATTTCCATTTCTCTAGGAGGTGAGTCAAAAAGGATCTTGCTGTGATTGATGTCATAGAGTGTTCTGCCTATGTTTTCCTCTAAGAGTTTGATAGTGTCTGGCCTTACATTTAGGTCTTTAACCCATTTTGAGTTTATTCTTGTGTGTGGTGTTAGGGATTGTTCTAATTTCATACTTTTACATGTAGCTGTCCAGTTTTCCCAGCACCACTTATTGAAGAGGCTGTCTTTTCTCCACTGTATATCCTTCCCTCCTTTATCAAAGATAAGGTGACCATATGTGTGTGGGTTTATCTCTGGGCTTTCTATCCTGTTCCATTGATCTATATTTCTGTTTTTGTGCCAGTACCATACTGTCTTGATTACTGTAGCTTTGTAGTATTGTCTGAAGTCAGGGAGCCTGATTCCTCCAGCTCTGTTTTTCTTCTCCAGATTGCTTTGGCTGTTCGGGGTCTTTGTGTTTCCATACAAATTGTGAAATTTTTT
>NC_041225.1:24527209-24528634 GCF_002837175.3 Physeter macrocephalus
TTCCTCCAGCTCCGTTTTTCTTTCTCAATATTGCTTTGACTATTCGGGTTTTTTTGTGTTTCCATACAAATTGTGAAATTTTTTGTTCTAGTTCTGTGAAAAATGCCATTGGTAGTTTGATAGGGATTGCATTGAATCTGTAGATTGCTTTGGGTAGTATAGTCATTTTCACAATATTGATTCTTCCAATCCAAGAACATGGTATATCTCTCCATCTGTTTGTATCATCTTTAATTTCTTTCATCAGTGTCTTATAGTCTGTTGAGTAAACGTCTTTTGTCTCCTTAGGTAGGTTTATTCCTAGGTATTTTATTCTTTTTGTTGCAGTGGTAAATGGGAGTGTTTCCTTAATTTCTCTTTCAGATTTTTCATCTTTAGTGTATAGGAATGAAAGATATCTGTACACTAATTTTGTATCCTGCAACCTTACCAGATCCACTGATTAACTCTAGTAGTTTTCTGATAGCATCTTTAGGATTCTCTATGTATAGTATCATGTCATCTGCAAACAGTGAGAGCTTAACTTCTTCTCTTCCGATTTGGATTCCTTTTATTTCTTTTTCTTCTCTGGTTGCTGAAGCTAAAAATTCCAAAAGTGTGTTGAATAATAGTGGTGAGAGTGGGCAACCTTCTCTAGTTCCTGATCTTGATGGAAATGGTTTCACTTTTTCACCATTGAGAACGATGTTGGCTGTGGGTTTGTCATATATGGCCTTTATTATGTTGAGGAAAGTTCCCTCTATGCCTACATTCTGGAGGTTTTTTATCATAAATGGGTGTTTCATATTGTCGAAAGCATTTTCTGCATCTGTTGAGAGGACCATTTGGTTTTTATCCTTCAGTTTTTTAATATGGTGTATCACATTGATTTGCAAGTATTAAAGAATCCTTGCATCCCTGGGATAAACCCCACTTGATCTTGGTGTATGATCCTTTTAATGTGCTGTTGGATTCTGTTTGCTAGTATTTTATTGTGGATTTTTGCATCTATGTTCGTCAGTGATATTGGCCTGTAGTTTTCTTTCTTTGTGACATCTTTGTCTGGTTTTGGTATTGGGGAGATGGTGGTCTCATAGAATAAGTTTGGGAGAGTTCCTCCCTCTGCTATATGTTGGAAGAGTTTGAGAAGGATAGGTGTTAACTCTACTCTAAATGTTTGATAGAGTTTGCCTGTGAAGCCATCTGGTCCTGGGCTTTTGTTTGTTGGAAGATTTTTAATCACAGTCTCAATTTCAGTGCTTGGGATTGGTTTGTTTGTAGTTTCTATTTCTTCCTGGTTCAGTCTTGGAAGGTTGTGCTTTTCTAAGAATTTGTCCATTTCTTCCAGGTTGTCCATTTTATTGACATATAGTTGCTTGCAGTAATCTCTCATGATCCTTTGTTTTTCTGCAGTGTCAGTTGTTACTTCTCCTTTTTCATTTGTAA
>NC_041225.1:24529239-24529953 GCF_002837175.3 Physeter macrocephalus
TTTTTTTCTTGATGAGTCTGGCTAATGGTTTATCAATTTTGTTTATCTTCTCAGAGAACCAGCTTTTAGTTTGTTTGATCTTTGCTGTTGTTTCCTTCATTTATTTCTGATCTGATCTTTATGATTTCTTTCCTCTGCTGACTTTGGGATTTTATTTATTTCTTTCTTTCTCTAATTGCTTTAGGTGTAAGGTTAGCTTATTTATTTGAGATGTTTCTTGTTTCTTGAGGTAGGATTGTATTGCTATAAACTTCCCTCTTAGAACTGCTTTTGCTGCATCCCATAGATTTGGGTCTTCATGTTTTCATTGTCATTTGTTCCTAGGTATTTTTTAATTTCCTCTTTGATTTCTTCAGTGATGTGTTGGTTATTAAGTAGTGTATTGTTTAGCGTCCATGTGTTTGTATTTTTGTACAGATTTTTTCCTGTAATTGATATCTAGTCTGATAGCATTGTGGTTGGAAAAAATATTTGATATGGTTTCAATTTTCTTAAATTTACCAAGGCTTGATTTGTGACCCAAGATATGATCTATCCTGGAGAATGTTCCACGAGCACTTGAGAAAAAGTGTATTCTGTTGTTTTGGGACGGAATGTCCTATAAATATCAATTAAGTCCATCTTGTTTAATGTATCATTTAAAGCTTGTGTTTGCTTATTTATTTTCATTTTGGATGATCTGTTCATTGGTGAAAGAGGGGTGCTAAAGTCCCC
>NC_041225.1:24530215-24536699 GCF_002837175.3 Physeter macrocephalus
TCCTTTAGCATTTGTTGTAAAGCTGGTTTGGTGGTGCTGAATTCTTTTAGCTTTTGCTTGTCTGTAAAGGTTTTAATTTCTCTGTCAAATCTGAATGAGATCCTTGCTGGGTCAAGTAATCTTGGTTGTAGCTTTTCCCCTTTCATCACTTTAAATATGTCCTGCCAGTCCCTTCTGGCTTGCAGAGTTTCTGCTGAAAGATCAGCTGTTAACCTTATGGGGATTCCCTTGTATGTTATTGTTTTTTCCTTGCTGCTTTTAATATTTTTCTTTGTATTTAATTTTTGATAGTTTGATTAATATATGTTTTGGCATGTTTCTCCTTGGGTTTATCTTGTATGGGACTCTCTGCACTTCCTGGACTTGATTAATGATTTCTTTTCCCATATTAGGGAAGTTTTCAACTATGATCTCTTCAAATATTTTTTCAGTCTCTTTCTTTTTCTCCTCTACTTCTGGGACCCCTATATTCGAATGTTGGTGTGTTTAATGTTGTCCCAGAGGTGTCTCAGATTGTCCTCAATTCTTTTCATTCTTTTTTCTTTATTCTGCTCTGCAGTAGTTATTTCCACTATTTTATCTTCCAGGTCATTTATCCATTCTTCTGCCTCAGTTATTCTGCTATTGTTTCCTTCTAGAGAATTTTTAATTCCACTTATTGTGTTGTTCATCATTGTTTGTTTGCTCTTTAGTTCTTCTAGGTCCTTGTTAAACGTTTCTTGTATATTCTCCATTCCAATTCCAAGATTTGGGATCATCTTTACTATCATTACTCTGAATTCTTTTTCAGGTAGACTGCCTGTTTCCTGTACATTTGTTTGGTCTGGTGGGATTTTACCTTGCTCCTTCATCTGCTGTGTGTTTCTCTGTCTTCTCATTTGGCTTTGGGGACTGTGTTTGGGGTCTCCTTTTCGCAGCCTGCAGATTTGTAGTTCCCGTTGTTTTTGGTGTCTGCCCCCAGTGGCTAAGTTTGTTTCAGTGGGTTGTGTAGGCTTTCTGGTGGAGCGGACTGGTGCCTGTGTTCTGGTGGGTGTGTCTGGATCTTGTCTTTCTGGTGGACAGGTCTGCATCCGGTGGTGTGTTTTGGGGTGTCTGTGGCCTTATTATGATTTTAGGCAGCCTCTCTGCTAATGGGTGGGCCTGCATTCCTGTCTTGCTAGTTGTTTGGCATGGGATGTCCAGCACTGGATATTGCTGGTCTCTGACTGGAGCTGGGTCTTGATGTTGAGATGGATATCTCCGGGAGAGCTTTCGCTGTTTGATATTACAAGGTGCCAGAGGTCTCTGGTAGACCAATGTCCTGAACTCGGCTCTCCCACCTCAGAGGCACAGGCCTGACACCCGGCTGGAGCACCAAGACCCTGTCAGCCACACTGCTGGGGGTGAGAGCAAGAGGTAGCTTTGGTACATCTCAAAGACCACCAATGAGATTCACTGACCATTTTCTCTCCAGAAGTGAAGAAAACAAAATTCAGTCTTTGGCTAGTCAGCCACTTTGGTAGCCAGCCTCCAAGATGGCTATAATTATCCCCTAATTATCTCCCAGTCTTCGTGTACCTGTGTGGCTCCTCGCACTTGAAAAGGCCTGACTCTTTAACTAATAAGAAATTGCAGAAATGACAAAGTGCAGCTTCCAAAGTTATAAAAGACATTGCAGCTTCTGCTTTGGTTTCTGCTAGATCAATCATCCTAAGGTAGCCAGCTGCCATGTCATGAGGACACTCAAGCAGCCCTAAGGAGAGATCCATGTGGCAAGGAACTGAGGCCTCTTACCTACAGCCACATGAGTGAGTCATCTCAGAAGTCAAAAGATTTAATTTTATTTATTTTTCATTGCGTTGGGTCTTTGCTGCTGCACAGGGCCTCTCTAGTTGTGTCAAGCAGGGGTTACTCATCATTGTGGTGCACGGGCTTCTCCTTATGGTGGTTTCTCTTGTTGTGGAGTATGGGCTGTAGGTGCATGGGCTTCAGTAGTTGTGTCATGCAGGCTCAATAGTTGTTGCTTGCAGGCTCTAGAGTGCAGGCTCAGTAGTTGTGGCCCACGGGCTTATTAGTTGCTCTGTGGCATGTGGGATCTTCCCAGACCAGGGATTGAACCCCTGTCCCCTTTGGCGGCGGCTTGCAGGCTCTAGAGTGCAGGCTCAGTAGTTGTGGCACATGGGCTTAGTTGCTCTGCGGCATGTGGGATCTTCCCAGACCAGGGATTGAACCCCTGTCCCCTGCATTGGCAGGCAAATTCTTACCCACTGTGCCACCAGGGAAGTCCAGTGTGCTCTTTTTTAAACCTAGTATGTTTTCATTATTTTCTATCTTAATGATTCTGTATTAAATAATAAAAATTATCACTTCCACCTTGAAAAACATGGATGTTAAAGTGCTAATATAATTACCTTCCCTAGTCTATCTTTTTTACATTTTGTTGTATATAAAAAACAACTAAAAACATGCATGGTTTGTAAGGAAATGACAAATTTCAGAAAATTCAGAATCTGAATACACTCTACACATAGCTTCTAGATAAAGACAGAAAATTGCCAGATATTCAGAGGCCCCCTGGTCCCATTCTAGTGACTCCCCTTAAGGTTTAATATTGTTCTTGTATCTAACAAAAAGATCACGTTACCTGTATTTTGTATTTAATATAAATGTTATGGCACAGTAAAATCACTTTTGGATTGGGCTTTTTTGTTTTATGTTTCTTGTGAATATGACTATATGTTTGCTTGTTGTTGTGATCATGCATTGCCACTGTTGCAAAGGATTCCATAGTGTAAATATTTAACTATTAATTAATTTATTCCAATGTGTATTACAACATGAGTGATTTTCAGTTTGTGTCTATTGAGAATAGCACTGGTATATAAATTCTAGAACTTGAGCTTTGGTGGTGTGTGTATAAATTATTGTTCAGTATACATGTAGGAGTAAAATTTTCGAGTCATAGCTTTCATGTGTTTATCTTTTTAGATATTTCTAAATGTTTTCAAAACACTTGTATGATTTTTCATCCTCAGCAGCAGTGAATGAGATTCAAGGATTATACACATTCTTGTCAAACTTGATAATACCTGTCATTCTCATTTGAACTTTCTGGATCATTAGTGATAATTCCAGGTGTCACTTTTTTGCATTTAATTGACTACTAAGAAGCCAAGCATCTTTTGATATGTTTACTTAACATTCTGTACTCTCTTTTTTGAAATATCATTTGGTATATTTTTCCCATTTTTGCTATTACATTATCTTCTTATTGAAGACTTCTTTTTTTTTAACATCCGAAGACTTCTTATTTAGGAGTTTTTTATATATGCTTGATATGAGTTCTCTCTTTCTGTCTCTCCTTCTCTTTCTTTAGATGAGTGTCAGTTTTTAATGTTAATAACATCTAATTTATTTTCTCTTTATTTATTTAGTCTTATTTCTATTTATTTATGTAGTCTTCTTATCTATAACAGAACACATTATTTATTCTAAACCACAAATACGTTTTCATTTCTTCAATAAATCTAATTATTAAGCTTTAAATTTAAGTGAACTTTCTAAACTAAATATGTTATATCATAGTGAGTATTAATTTTTCTATGACAGCTGAAAGGTCACATTTATTCAGAAAATGTATTCAGCTTTCTTTTCATTTGCTCCTACCTCTCATTGATTCACACAGGTAAACATCACTTCATCCATGGATCTGACTTTTCTCTGATTTCTCATGGTCATTCTCACTAATTCGTCTTGGCTCCTGAAATCTTTAGCAATCCCATTATTCCACAGAAGCAATAACTTTCCTTGGGCCTTTTTCCTCAGAGGATTGATTATTCCCACATTTTAAATGTGTGATTGCAATAAGTTAGGAGAAAATGCCACAAGGATTTCTCATTTTTTTTTTTCACATCTTGTGTCAGCCTCTGCTTGCACTCTGTGTTCAAAGATTTTTGTACAACACATTGATGGAAGATGCCAGTTGTTTCTCTCTTTGGGGCAAAAGACAGTTTAATTACCTCACAAATAAAATAAAGACGTGTCTTGCTCTGTTCAAATGTTGGACAGGATTCCTTGCATCCTAATTTAAAAGTTTCAGGTGACTGAAGCTTAAGATTCTTAAGCTTTAATCCATACTTGCACCATGCACAGCACCCAACAAGACTGCTGTACATAACCCCATGAGACTTTTGGGTGCAAGTGGAACAGATAAAAATATAAAGCTATTGCTGTCTTTTTGTGTCATAAAAATGATTTTTTGTCTCATTTAAAATATTTTTTTTCTAAAATCCAGAAACGTGTCAGGCTAAAATATTATAATTTCAAATATGGTAAAATCTAAGACCCTTCAAATTTCTTTCCAGTTTTGTTGATAATGGGATGCCGTCAGAGATATGACTTCATTAAACACAATAGGTAAGATTGGGGAATGTGAAAATAATCCCCGGAAAAATCTGGGCATTTTCTAGTTCTCAAGTATTGGTTAAGATGGTAGAAAGTGCCCTTCATTGTCCTATATGTGAATGCAGATCAATTGTGAGAGGTGGGGATAAGACAAGCAGCCTAAATATCCTTTATGTTTGTTGTACTACTAGTAGAAAGAGGAAGGGTCAACATGTCACCATGGTTGATATAGCAAATAAGCTGCTTGAAACTACACAGAAATGTACCTGCTTGTATTTTCTGTGCAGTTACCCTCTCTTTTGGTGTGCCCTGATACCTCCCTCAACTTATGTACCAACTCCAGCAGCGTTAAGCAGAAATCCAAAGAAATCTATTCTTTGGAATGATGAGGAAGGGAAGAGTCGAAAATTTTATAGCATGCTCTATACAAGTATACATGTCACCATCCTTATCTATGTCATGCCACGCATGGAGGGTCAGTAGGTTCAGGGGATTCTGGAAGCACCAAGGTCTGTGGGGTTAATCACAGCTGCATTCATGGGCAGTAAAAGAGAAGGGCCTTATCTTGGTCACATTCTCAATGCTAGTAGCTACAAAAAGAAGAGGACAGCAGACAGCTTAGGGAGAAGAGCCAACATTAAATGAAATGTCCTAATTATTCTAGGCAACCTCTCGTGATAGCCTCCCATAGCTCCTAAAACCCCTACATACTTGCACAAGGGATATTGTAATATTACTGGAGCATGTGACTGCAGATTAACATTATTGTTGTTGAAAAAAATAAAAATAAGTTCAAGTGATAGGGTTTGAAAAGGGTTCACAGTGTGAGGGAAACTACTGTGACAATGTGGACAGAACCCTTTGGATGGATTCATCATGTTTTGGTTTTTTTTGCTGCTTCAGAATCTGTAGTAGAGATTGGTGTGTTCCATGATGCAGTCCCGTTTCTTAAGTTTTAGATGTAATACCACATTAGGAACAAGTGCACGTAAAATTAAAATTTAAGAAAAAAAATTCCAATTTCAGAGATTTCCAGGGTAAGAAAATACTATAACAAAATATATAATTTTTAAATAGCTACCTTAATAAATTGATAGAATCTAAATACAGTATTAAACAAAACTTCCTAATAATGATTAAGAACAACCAAAAAAAATCATAGATCATAAAAGTTGGTTCAAGTGATAGGGTATGAGCAGGGTTCACAGCGTGAGGGATACTACTGTAACAATGTGGACAGAACCCTTTGGATGGGTTCATCATGTTTTGTTTTGTTTTTTTGCTGCTTCAGAATCTGTGGTAGAGATTGGTGTGTTCCATGATGCATTCCCTCTTCTTATAAGTTTAAATGGAATACCCCATTAGGAAGAAGTGCACATAAAAAGATTAGTGAGTCAATCTCCTCTGCCGTCTGTCAACAGTGGGTGCCAAGGTATTTAGACCAAGTACTTTGATCCTTTGATGTGCAAAGTTTTCACTATATGAATGATGTTTTGTTTGTTTGCAGGTCAGGAGCCTTGGTCTCAATATCCTTGTTTAAAAAGTGTTATCACATGTCTTTCAGAAAGAATTGCTGATGGTACTGGAAAAAATTGAGAGTTATCCTTAACAATTAAGGGTTTTGTAGCAACATGGATGAACCTAGAGATTGTTATACTGAGTGAAGAAAGTCAGACACAGAAAGACAGATATCATATTATATTGCTTATATGAGGAATCTAAAAAAGAAAAAAATGTACCAATGAACTTATTTACAGAACAGAAATAGAGTCATGGATATAGAAAACAAACTTATGGTTACCAGGGGATAAGTGGGGTAGGGATACATTGTGAGATTGGGACTGACATATACACACTAGTATATACAAAATACATAAGTATTGATAAGGACCTGCTTTATAGCACAGGGAACTCTACTCAGTGGTGTGTACTGGCGTATATGGGAAAAGAATTTTTAAAAAAACAACAAGGGTTTTGGGATTATATAATACATATAAATGTGCAAACCTTTAACATGAAAGGAAAAATCAGTTAACTCTGTGGTCCCTGTTATGGTATAAACATTTTGTACCTCTAATTTTAAAATTTTGAAACCCAGCTC
>NC_041225.1:24536831-24550413 GCF_002837175.3 Physeter macrocephalus
GCCAGAGACCTCAAACATGGGATTAGTGACCTAATAAATGTAGCACACAGAAGATCTTATGCCCATTACATGATTTCATTGCCGAACGAGAAGACCCACATTATGAACCAGAAATTGGTCCCTCACCAGACACTAAGTCCGCTGGCAACTTGTTCTTTTTTTTAATTAATTAATTAATTCATTCATTCATTAATATTTTGGCTGCATTGGGTCTTTGTTGCGGTGTGCAGGCTTCTCACTGGGTGGCTTCTCTTGTTGTGGAGCACGGGCTCTAGGCATGTGGGTTTCAGTAGTTGTGGCACATGGGCTCAGTAGTTGTGGCCTGTGGGCTCTAGAGCACAGGCTCAGTATTTGTGGTGCACGGGCTGAGTTGTTCCATGGCATGTGGGATCTTCCCGGACCAGGGCTCGAACCCGTGTCCCCTTTATTGGTAGGCAGATTCTTAACCACCGTGCCACCTGGGAAGCCCCTGGTAACTTGTTCTTGAACTTTTCAGCCTCAGCAATTATGAGAAAACAAAAATATTCTGTTGTTTATAAAATACCAAGTCTCTCGTATTTTGTTTTAGCAGTCAAAGAGCTGGCTGAGGAGAAATATCTGTGCACTTGAAGACATATCAAGAGAAACCTTTAAATCTCAAATAAAAGAGAAAATGGGCAGGAAAGAAATCAACAGAACAGAGTAATCAATAATTGTGGAACAATGAAAAATGCTGTGACCTATACATAATGGGTATAGCAGGAGGAAAATAAAGATAACAAAGAACAGAAAGTATTTTTTAAAAATGACTGAGAATCTCCCCAAATGAATGTCTGACACTAAATCCACAACATCCAAACTTAGAGGAACATATGGATAGTAAAGAAAACTGACCAATATCTCTCAGGAACATCAATGCAAAAATCCTCAACAAAACATTAACAAATCGAATCCAACAATATCTTGAAAGAATTTTATATCATGAATGAGAGGGAATAATCCCAGGTATGCAAGGCTGGTTCAACATTCTAACATCAAATAATTATATCAACACCCTAAAGACAATCATTAGCATATCAATAGATTCAGAGGACGTTTGAAAAAATCTAACACCCATTCTTCATAAAAACTCAGTTAAGAAATAGACTGGAGCTTTCTCAAGTTGATAACAAAGATCTACAGGAAACTTTTATCTTACATCATGATGAATGGTCAAAAACATGAAGCTTTTCCACTCAGTTCAGGTAAAAGCAAGGATGTCCCCTTTCATGACTCCTTTTCCATATTCTACTCCAAGTCCTTGGTAATGCAATAAGACACGAAAATAAGTAAAACAAATACAAATTGGGTAGAAAAGAATGAAAGCAGCCTAAATAAATATGGACCAATATACTTTATGGACACCTCACCAAAGAAAATAGACACTATGCATATAAGTTTAGAGAAGAATAATCCCGATTACATGCTGCCATGAAAAAGCAAATTAAAAATACAATTACATACCACTATGTAACACTTAGAATGGCTAAAATGTGAACAATGACAAGAACAAATTCTGTAGGGGATGTGGAACAATAGGAAATGTCATTTGTTATTGGTGGAAATGCAAAATTATACAGAAACTTTGGTAGTCTGATTGACACTTGCTATAATATTGAATATTCCCTTACTGTACAATCCGGCAAGTGTTCTCATGGATATTTACTGAACATAGTTTAAAACATACTTCCAGACGAAAACCTGCATATAGATATTTATAGCACCTAATTCAATATTGCCAAACTGTGACTGAAACTAAGGTGTCCTCCAATAGGTGAATGCAATGATATAGTATTAATATATTCTGGGAGTGGGATAATATTGAGCACTAAAAAAGTAAGCTATCAAGCCATAGAAATATATGGGAATTCTTTCTTTTCTTTTGAAATATAGGTGATTTTCTTTATTTTGTAATTTAACTTTTATTGGAGTATAGTTGATTTACAATGTTGTGTTCATTTCAGCTGCACAGCAAGTAATTCAGTTACACATATGAATATATTCATTCTTTTTCAGATTCTTTTCTGATAAAGGTATTCCCAGAATATTGAGTAGAGTTTCCTGTGCTATACAGTAGGTCCTTGTTGCTTATCTATATTATATATAGTAGTATTCGTATGTTTACCCCAAGTTCCTGATTTATCCCTACCCCCCACCTTTCCCCTTTGGTAACCATAAGTTTGTTTGCAAAGTCTGTGAGTCTGCCTCTGTTTTGTAAGTTAGTTCATTTGTATCAATTTTTAGGTTCCACCTAGAAGTGATATCATACAATATTTGTCTTACTCTGTGTGACTTACTTCACTTAGTACAATCATCTCTAGGTCCATCCATGTTACTGCAATTGGCATTATTTTCTTCTATCTTATGGCTGAGTCATATTCCGTTATATATATGTATCACATATTCTTTACCTATATTCATATGTTGATGGACATTTTGGTTGCTTCCATGTCTTCGCTATTGTAAATAGTGTTGCAGTGAACATTGGGGAAGATGTGTCTTTTCGATTTATGCTTTCCAGATACGTGCACAGGAGTGAACTTGCTGGATCATCTGGTAGTTCTATTTTATTTTATTTCATTTCAATTTCAATTTTTTTGGAGTATAGTTGATTTACAATGTTGTGTTACTTTCTGCTGCACAGCAGAGTGAAGCAGTTATACATTTATCCAGTCCTTTTTGGATTCCTTTCCCATACAGGTCATTACAGATTATTGAGCAGAGATCCCTGTGCTATACAGTAGGCCCTTATTTGTTATCTCTTTTATACATAGTGGTGTGTATATGTCAATCCCAATTTCCAATTTATCTCTCCCGCCTTGGTGTGTATATGTCAATCCCAATTTATCCCTCCCACCTCCCCTTACTCTGGTAACCTCCATTCTGTGCTCCATAGTGGCTGTTACCAATTGGCATTGCAGCCAATAGTGTAGTATTTGTGGCACAGTGGTTAAGAATCTGCCTGCCAGTGCAGGGGACACAGGTTCGAGGCCTGGCCCAGGAAGATCCCACACGCTGCAGAGCAACTAAGCCTGTGCGCCACAACTACTGAGTCTGCGCTCTAGAGCCCACGAGCCACTACTGAGCTCACGTGCCACAACTAATGAAGCCTGTGTGCCTAGAGCCTGTGCTCCACAACAAGAGAAGCCACCGCAAAGAGAAGGCTGCATACCACAACGATGAGTAACCCCCGCTTGCTGCAACTATAGAAAAGCTGCACGCAGCAACGAAGACCCAATGCAGATTAAAAAAAAAATAATAATAACTGGTAGGTTTCTCTTTTTTCCACACCCTCTGAAGCATTTCTTGTTTCTAGACATTGTGACGATGGCTATTCTGAGTGGTTCTAGGTGATACTTCTTTGTACATGTGATTTGCATTTGTCTAACATAAAGCAATGGTGAGCATCTTCATATGTGCTTTTTTATGAACAGTGTGAGTAAAATTTACCCCTTGAAAAAGGGTTATTGAAACGTTGCCTTGTTTTGAAGTCTATTTCAATTACCTACCCCAAGACATTTTTTGAGGGCTGTTGTCATTTACAGCTCCCCAGGCATTGTGAATATGAAGTGCCTACAAGGTCCAGTTTCAGAATTGTTGTTATGGGAAAGAGAAGGCGGCAGGATTTCTCCTGTCCCTCTCTGGTTACTGACACAAACTTAGCTGTAGGGAAAGTCCTGTTCCTGGGTTTTAGCTTAGAGTGGGATGTGCCTGACCAAACACGTAAGGGCTTCCGTGCCATTCCTCCTTCCCCCTCCGCTTCAGCCCCCGGACAAGCATAAACCCCTGCAAAGTCACCTGCTGAGGGGGCTGTCTTGTAGAGTGCGATGACCCTAACGAAGGAGTCGGGCGGTTGTAACTCAAACACCAGTATATGTTGAGACCAGGTGATTTTCCAAATGTCATGCAGCCCAGAGAGTCCACCATCCTTTGAGCATTTACTTTGTGTTGGGCATTATTCCAAGCCTTTATAAGTACTAACTCATTTAACCCTCACAAAAACGTTATGAGAGAGACACTATTATCATTCCCATTTTGCAGATGAGAGAATGAGAATGAAGCTCAGAGAGGTTGTATGACTTCCCTAAGAGCAACCAACTAGTTTAGGGTCAGAGGTCAGTTTAGGTGTCAGAGGGTTGGTTTAGTAGTATGAGGGCACACTTAGATCTGGAGATTGTGATCCCATGCAGAGGGGACCAGGTACTACATGTTCAAGGGGGGTGAATTAGCTGGCATATCCTCCCGAGGTCCTCAGGCCCACAGCAGTCCAGCCTTGGGACCACATTGGGTCTGTGTCCAGGGATGTGACACTAGCACGTTCACCACGACTAAACGAATTTAGTGATCATTTTTCTTTTCTGTAATTTAATTTTAAATTTATAATGGAGTAGAGTTGATTTACCATGTTGTGTTCGTTTTTGATATACCCCAACATGATTCATTTATACAGAGATGACTATATATTCATTTTGGAATTATTTTCCCAGTGAGGTTACTAAAGGGTGTTGAGAAGAGTTCCAAGTGCTCTAGAGCAGGTCCAGTTTGATTACAAGTTTTCTCTCTGTAAATATGTATATACTAACTCCAACCTCATGATTTATGCCTCCAACACACCTTTCCAGTTTGGTAACCATAAGTTTGTGTTCTAAGTCTGGCACTCTGTTTCTGTGTTGTAAGTTAGTACCTTTGTATCAATGTTTAGATTCCACTGATAAGTAATATCATATGGTATTTATCATTGTCTGATTTATGCCACTTAGTATGAATGCATCTAGGTCCTTCCGAGTGGCTGCAAATGGCCTTATTTCATTCATTTCATGGCTGAGTAATATTCCATTGTACATATCTACCATAATTTCTTTATCCAGTCTTCCTTCCAAGGACGTTTAGGTAGCTTCCAAGTAGAGGCTCTTGTAAACAGGGCTGCATAAATTTTGGAGTGCCTGGGTCCTGTCAATTTACGTTTTTTCCAAGATACAGGCCCAGGAGTGGAAGCGCCATATGCTCTGAAGCTCTGTTTTTTTGATCTTTTAGCTGTAGGAAGGGTCCCCTGCACCTGGAGGTATGGGACCCATGGAATGGGGGCCAGGCAGTATTACTCTAAAAGTGCTGCATTTGCTGTCGCATCCTCACCAAGCCTCTCAGACCCACGAGTGTAGAGCCTTAGGTCCCATCCAGCTGCGTGTCTAGATGTGGTCAGTCCAGGTTGCATCACAGCCCTTGAACAAATTTTGTAAGAAATTCTCTCTCTCTCACTGTCTTTTTTTTTGTTGTTGTTCTTGTAATTTAAATTTATAATGTGGTATAGCTGATTTTCAATACTGTGTTTCTTCCTGCTCTACATCTATCCACTTGATTCACTTAAAGAGAGACATCAATAAATTCTTTTACAGATTCTTACCAGTCTTACATATCCTTTTCCAGTGACAACAGTGTGCTGAGTCCAGTTCTTTGAGCTATACACTAGGTCTTGTCGATTACCTATTTTGTTTATGGAACCGTATCTATGCTAATTCCAATCTCCTGGTTTATGCATCACCCCACCCCACCTTTCTCCTTTAGCAGCCATAAGTGTGTTTTCTAAATGTGTGACTCTGTTACTGTTTTGTAATTGAGTTCACGTGTAGGCATTTTTAGATACCATCTATAAGTGATACCTTATGATAAGTCTCTTTTTATGTCTGACTTACGTCACTTAGAATGATCGTACCTCAGTCTCCACGAGTTGCTGCAACTGGCCTTATTTCATTGATTTCATTGCTCAGGAATATTCCATTGTACATTAAGTACCACATCTTCTTTAACCATTTTTTTCTTCCAAGGACATGTAAGTTGTACCCAAGTCGAGGCATTTCTAAACAGAGGAGCACTAAACGTAGGGGTCCCTGTGTCCTGTCGATTTTTGGTTTTCCCAAGATATACATCCATGAGTGGAAGTGCCCTATGCTCTGTAGCTCTGTCTTTTAGATGTTTTAGGAAACACCATACACTTCTCCAGAGTGGCCATTGTCTATTTACATCCCCCCCATCAGCATAACAAGCCTCCCTTTTCTCCATGGCCTGTGCTGCATTTCTGGTTTTAAACTTTTCCAGGATGGCCCTTTTGATGAATGCGAAGTGAGACTTCTTTGCCGTGCTGATTTGCATTTCGCGCTTGTTTGGTTGGCCAAAAAGGGCATGTGCGTTTTTCCTGAATATATTTATTTTTATAATGGGGTTTAGCTGATTTTCACTGCTGTTTATGCCGCTTTGCACCCACTTGATTCACTTACAGAGAGATATCAATACATAGGTTTTAAGATTCTTACTAGTCAGATATATTCTTCTGCGGTGAATAGGGGGTGTTGAGTCCTGTTCGTTGAGCAAGGAGTAGGTCTTGTCTATTACACATTTGCTTTATGGAACGGTATCTGTGCTAATTTCAAACTCTTTTGTTATGCATCACCCCACCTCACCTTTCCCCTGAAGCAGGCATAAGTGTGTTTTCTAAATGTGTGACTCTGTTCTGTTTTGTAATTCAGTTCATGTGTAGCGATGTTTACGTTCCCTCTATAAGTGATATCTTACGATAAGTATCTTTCTGTGTGACTTATTTCACTTAGAATCATCGTACTTAAATCCACACATTATGCTGCTACTAGCCTTATGACATTGATTTCATGGCTGAGTGATATTCCATTGTACCTAAGTACCACAACTTCTTTATCCATTTTTCTATTTCCTGGGATATTTAAGGTGTACCGAAGTCGAGGTGCTTGTAAACAGAGCAGCCCTAAACATTGGGGTGCCTGTGTCTTGTTGATTTTTAGTTTTCCCAAAATATACACCCATGAGTGGAAGTGCCCTATGCTCTGTAGCTCTGTTTTTTAGATGTTTTAGGAAACACCATACACTTTTCCAGAGTGGCTGTCGGCAGTTTACATCCCGCCCATCAGCGTAACAAGGCTCCCCGTTCTCCATGGCCTCTCCTGCATTTCTGGTTTTTATAATTTTCTCGGATGGCCCCTTTGACCTGTGGGAAGTGAGACTTCTTTGTAGCGCTGATTTGCGTTGCCGGCTTGCTTGGTTGGCCAAAAAGAGCGTATGCGTTTTTTCCTGAATATATTCAGGAAAAAACGCATACGCTCTTTTTGGCCAACTGCATCATTGTCGAAGTTCTGCCGATTTTTATGTGCTTTCAAGGCGACTCCAATCTACCTCTTGAAATCAGTTTCCTGCAATTCGCCTTGCTTTCATATCCTCTTCGTTGCCTTACCTCAATGTATTTTGGGACGGTCGTTGTCATTTATAACTCTGCAGGTTTGTGAATTGCAGTGTCCCTGAGCTCCATTTGTCCACTGGCTTTCTTGTGAGCTGGCCGCACAGCCGCAAGATGGCTTCCGGCCCTTTTCTGCTTCCGGGGCGGTAGGCTGAGCCTTTGGTTAATTCTTCTTCCTGATGGGAAATTAGAGTGACCTGTGCCTGTCCAAACACCTAAAGCTGGTCTCTCATTGGTTACCACTCTTCCGGTTCATCCTGTGAACAAATTGCAAACTGTTCGAAACAGGAGGTTAAAAGTGCTGATTCTCCAAGTGGGGAGATTGTTACTGAAGCAGCTGGAATGACGAACCCGAGTACCAGGAGATGAAAAATGAGGTGCATTTTAGACACCTTTCCCGATCACACGGTGTACCATCCTCTGGGTTTCCCATGCATCTTTTTGCTGTAGGAAGATTCCCTTGAACCTGGAGATTTGGGACCCATGGAATGGGTACCAGGCAGTATTACTTTACAATGTCTGCATTTGCTCACCCAACCTCACTAATCCTCTTAGCCTGAACAGTTTCCAGCCTTATGTCTCTTCCAGCTGTGGGTCTAGATGTGGTCAATCCATGTTGCATCACAGCCCCTGAGCAAGAGTTGTAAGAATTTTTCTCTCACTCACTGTCTTTTATTTTTTTAAATTTATTATTATATTGGTTAGAGCCGATTTTCACCGCTCTGTTTCTTGCTGCTGTACATCCACTTGATTCACGTACAGAGAGACATCAGTAAATTCTTTTTCAGATTCTTACCAGTCGTATATATTCTTTTCCGATGACTTGAGTGTGCTGAGTGCAGTTCTTTGAGGTACCGTGTAGGCCTTGTCGATTATCTGTTTGGTATTTGGAATGGTATCTTTGCTAATTTCAACCTCCTAGATAATGCCCACCCCTCGCCACCTTTCCCCTTTAGCAGCCTTATGTGTGTTTTGTACATATTTGACTATGTTTCTGTTTTGTAATTTATTTCATGGGTAGCCATTTTTGATTCCACCTTTATGTGGTATCTTGTGATATGTGTCGTTTTCTTTCTGACTTATATCACTTAGAATGATCGTTCATAACTCCTCCCGAGTTGTTGCAACTGGCCTTATTTCATTGATTTCCTGGCTGAGTAATATTCCACTCTACATAAGTACCACATCTCTTTTATCCATTTTTTTCCATCCAGGGACATTTAGGTTGTATCCAAGTCGAGGCTCTTTTAAACAGAGAGGCGGTTAACGTTGTGGTGCCTGTGTCCTGTCGATTTTTGTTTTTCCCAAGATATACGCCCATGAGTGCAAGTGCCCTATGCTGTGTAGCTCATTTGTTTAGATGTTTTAGTAAACAATACACTTCTTCAGAGTGCCCGTTGGCAATTTACATTTCCAGTATCAGCCTCACAGGGCTCCCTTCTCTCCTCGCCCTGTCCTGCATTTCTGGTGTTTACACTTTATGAGGATGGCTCTTCTGACTGATGCGAAGTGATAGCTTTTGTAGTATTGATTTGCAATGCCCACCTGTTTGGTTGGCTAAAAAGGGTGTATGCCCTTTTCTTGAATAGATTCAGGAAAAAAGCATACGCCCTTTTTGGCCAACTGTACCGTTGGCGATGTTCAGCCCCTTTTTTGTGCTTTCATGGCGAGTCCTTTCTACCTCTTCAAATCCCTTTCCTGCCATTCTCCCTTGCTTACAAGTCCTTTTCGGTGACCTACCTCAAGACATTTTTCAACGATAGATATTTTCAACTCTGTAGTTTCGTGAATTTTAGTGCCCCTGAGTTCCATTTTTCAACTTGTGGTTTTGGGAACTGGCCACAAAACAGTGGGATTTCCTCAAGCCGTATTCTTCTTCCATGGGCAATCTTAGCCTTTGGTCAATTCGTCTTCCTGATTGGAAATTAGAGTGACATGTGCGTGTCTGAACACCTAGGACTTGTCTCTCATTGTTTCTCCTCCTTCCGCCTCATCCTCTGGACAGATTCCAAACTGTGCGCAACAGGATGTTGAAGGTGCTGACATCCCCAAGTGGGGAGATTGTTAGGAAAGACGCTGGAGGGGTGAACCCGACTACCAGGAGATGAGGAGATGAGATGCCTTTTCCAAACTCTTCCCGATCAAACGGTGTACCACCTTCTGGGTGTTACAGGCATGTTTTAGCTGTAGGAAGGGTCCCGTGCATGGTAAGAGAACACCAGGGATGTTTCCACATGAGTGTCTCCCTGAACCCTAAACTGGGGAATTTTACGCTACGACTACACGTATGTTCATTAAGGGCCTTGGGCAGTAGGCAGAGTCCGAACTTAAGATGATTGAGGTCTTCAGGGTCAGAAGTGCTGACCATCGGCCTCCCTTAGGTTACATTTTATCTGTCGTTGATAGATGATGTCAATAAAAATATTTATTCGTTTTCAGATTATTTCCGCCTATAGGTTATTACAAAATATTGAGTGTAGTTCCCTGTGCTATACAGTAGTTCTTTGTTGATGATCTATTTTATACATAGCATTGTGTATGTGTTAGTCCCAGACTGTTAATTTATCCCTCCCCGCACCTTTCCCCTTTGGTAATAGTAAATTATAAGATTTTATCCTTCTCAGAAATGGAGGAGCTGAAAGAGAGGTATCATTTTCAATGGAAAAGCATTCAAAACAAGATTGAAGTTTCAGCCAAGATTATTAGATGTACATACTTGGAAAGAAATCACTTCATTTCTCTAATGTTGACCTGACAAATAAGACAAACCCCTCCACTGAACTTGCTTATAATAAAGTGATGGAAATATCAAATGGAAGTGTTGGAAACATCTTATTTTACCCGAGCCTCATACACTGCTCTAGGTTAATTACAGTTTGGCTCACACATCTGTTCATTGAAGTTACAATGTTCTCAATTTCTGTCTCTGATCCTGCAGAGTGGGCCCCAACAAGGGTCCCCTGCCCCGTGTCATTAGGGCCAAGAGAACGAGACTGAGTTTGGTTCAGAAGCAAAGGACACTTTATATTCTGATCAGAGAACGGAGAGGTGAGAGCGTGCGCTCCCCCGCGGGCTGTGGGCGGGGCTGCTGTGTAGGGATCCCGGCAGCGTCAGCGGGACGGAAGGGGCGGAGCTCTCGAGGGCCGGGTTGGCTGGAGCTCAGGCTCCATGTCGCGGAGTCTGCACGGGGCCCCGCGAGCTGAGGTGTCGGTCCAGCCATTTTGCACCAGGAAATAGGTTCTGAAGTGCCGGGTGTGGGACCTCTGCATGTGGAAACCTAGGAGCAAGTGAAATTAGACAAAGCACAAAGGAATAAAGGTGAGACTTGATTTTATTGCCCAGATTCTATTTTTATCTCCCAGGAATTTTTAATGGGCTCTGCCGGTGACAAACCCCCCCTCTGCCTTTTGCCCCATTCCTCACTGTTGGGGCGCTGAGGGTGCAGACCCCCCTTCTGTGACTGCTTCGTGCTGAGTTGGGAGTCCTCACACCCGGGGGGAGGGGCAGAACCTTTCCCCAGCAGCCTCCAGGTGAGGTTGACTATCCCCAGGGCTCCTCCCTCACTGCTCGTCCGCCTGAGCCCCAGCATTTGAAGTGTTATAGATTCTAATGACCTTTAAGGGTGCAGGAAAGAGATGCGCAGAGACGCTGGGGGGGCCGGTTTTACCCCGCCCACATTTGTTCGGCCACCTTAGGCAGACGGTTTCTGCCAGCCTAGACGCTCTGACCAGTAGTCTGCGCTTTCTTCAGTTAGGCCCATGAATTAACGTACAATCAGCACCAGGTGTCAGAGCCCTGCCGGCTCAACTGCCAGACAGTCCAGGGCCGGTAGTGATCCAGACCCATGACGGCCACCGAGTCAACGGCCTTTTCAAGTAGCCAGGAGTCCAGCCGGTCTCATCGGCCGCCGTCACCGCGGTGTCTGTAGGCTTTTCTACGGTGACAGCGATATTTACGGTTCCCCCGCCAAGCTTATTAGCTCCGCTCTGGGTGCAGTAAGTCCTGCAAGCAGTAGTCTGCTCTTTGGGGGCATGCTCTTGTTGTTTTCTGAGAGAAGATCCACATCAAGTGATGGTCACACGAGTCATCATGGGGACCCGTTGCCCCCGGTTGTCCCTCTGGAGGTTGGAGTTGGAGGGCTTCCTCACTCGAGGTCAGTGTGCCCACGGAGCGACCCCTGCAACTTCAGGGCATGGTGGGTGGATAGGATCACCACGTGGGGTCCTTTTCCCTTAGGAGGGAGCTGGCCTTGCGGGCTGCTGATTTCCAGATTTTTAGATACCCCCAGTATCTTGGCCGGATGGGGCGGCGGGCCAAGCCCTTGGTGACCGTACTTTCTCCTACCTGGAGGGCATTCTTGGCGTTGTTCCATTTCAAGTGCTCCCAGTTTTTGCACTATTACTCCAAGGGCGATTCACCTTCTACCGGGAATGTAAAGGTCAAAGGGTTGAGCTAAATTAGGGAGGTCCAGGGCAAGGGTCTGAATTAACTGCTCTTTCCATTCTTGAAAGACCGCTTCTGGATTCTATTCGAATGGATCATCATCTTTTCCTTTCAATGTTTCATATAGAGGCCCAGCTATTAGACTGTAGTTAGGGATCCAGATGCAGCAAACCCCGACCTCCGCAGGAACCCTTAAGCTGTCTTCTAGCTTTGGAAGGGGTAAGGCTGCAAATGGCTTCTTCCCTTTCCTGGGATGGGCTTCTCCGACCTTCTGTGAGAAGGAAGCCCAGGCAGGTCACCTTAGTCTGTGATATTTGAGCCTTTTTCTTGGACACCTTCTATCCTTTATTGGCTAGGTAGTTCAGAAGCCTTCTTAGTAGGGCTGGTGATCAGAATGTTGTCTGCATATTGAAGTAGGGTTCCCTTCTCCAGAGGTAGATCTTTTAGGTTTTAGTTAAGTTTCCCCAAAGGTGGTGTGGGCATTTTTGAACCCTTGGGGCAGCACGGCCCCAGCAGTATTGTCTTCGTTGTATGTTGAGTGCTGCCAATCACAAGCCAAAATTCCTGTGACCTCTGGGACTAATGGAATACAGAAGAAAACATCATGTAAGTCTAATACAGAATACCTTGTCCTGGTGGATGGTAGAATGACCAGCAGGGTGTAGGAATTAGGAACTACTGGATGTATATCCTCAGTGGCTTCACTGACTGTCCTGACATCTTTACCAGTTCCCCAGCAGCCCACGGGGCTCCCGTGGTCAGGCCCCTCCCAGGATATGGAGCTCACCTGGGCAGCTACCCACCAGCCGTCGGGGCCCTTGTGGTCAGGCCCCTCCTTGGCTACGGAACACCCCTGTGCAGGTACCACGGCAGGGCTGGGCACACAGGAACCGTGCACATAGCCCTCATTGCAGAGCACCCCCATCTCACCTGTCACTCAGAGCTGACACAGAGCACCTCAGAGCAGGACTTGAACTAACAAACAGCAGCTCCGACAGGTCTGTGACCCTGGGCGTTACTCTCTGCGGCCTCCCTTTGCCTGGTCTTCCAGAGACTTCCACTGCAGCCGGGGCACCAGGCCCCCGTCTCCACCCACCACCCCTCCTCTCCCTGACTCCTGGGTTCCTATCATTAGGAGAGGGTCTTCTTGAAGTTGTCTCCCACTCATGGGCCAGATAAAATGATTAGAAAATAAGCCAGGGCTGCAGCCCCTTGTCTATCCTGACCCTCAGCATGCCACACCTGTTCCTTGGAACTGGCCGGTGCAGCAAGGCCCATTTTCTGCAACTGGGCGCCCCTGAGGGGTGAGGATTGGCTGACCTGGGCAGCCTGACCAGGCCGGCCAGCCCTCCCCAGGTGTGCTTGGGCTGAGGTCAATATAAACACAGCTCCAGGCAGCAAAAGACCCTGCAGCTCTGCCTGACGCCATATTCTCTGCCCCGTCAGCAGTCTCTGGGCTGGGCTGGTGGGAGGGAGTAGGGCCCACGGCTCTGTGCGTGGCCCGGTGTGAGTGGGGCTCTGCTGGGACTTTCTGCAGGAGTTGCCGGGCTGCCACCTGCTAAAGAAGAGGATGTATCACCCATACCTGCCGCTGGAATTTCTCCCCGGACAGAGGTGAGGAAGGAAAAAAGTAGTGGGGGCCGGGACAGGAGGGGTACGTCAGGCAGGGAAATGGAAAGCTTCCAGAAGAGCGCCCGGGGCCAGGACCATCCTGGCTGGCCTGCAGGCCCCAAGTCGGCCTGCGTGCTGTGGCTGGTGTGGCTCCACGGCCCTTCCTCTAGGCTTTCAAGTCCTTGCACACATTCAGGTGTTTTACCTGGGAAGGGTGGGAACAGTTCAGCAGCAGCTGGCCTGGGGGCCAGC
>NC_041225.1:24551352-24553475 GCF_002837175.3 Physeter macrocephalus
CAGGGTCCTACAGAGCAGGGTCCGTGTGACTGTTCTGTGGCTTCTGTAACAAATGACCCCAAGCTGGGTGGTTTAAAACAGCAGGAATTCATCCTCCCCCAGTCCTAGAGACCAGACATCTGAGATCAAGGTGTTGCAGGATGGAAGTCCCTCCAGAGGCTCCAGGGTAGGGCTCTTCCTGCCTTTTCCAGCTTTGTGGGGCTCCAGGCGTCCCAGGCTTGCTGCTGCAGCCCTCCCGTCTCTGCCTCTGCCTTCACGTGGCTTCTCCTCTGTGTCTGTGTTTCTCCTCTTTTGTCTCATAAGGACTCTCTCAATTGGATTGAGGGCCACCCTAACGCAAGATATCCTCACCTCGAGATCCCTAACTACATATGCAAAGACCCTTTTCCCAGATACGGTCCTGTTCCTGTGGGGCACATCTTTGGGGGCCAGCATTCAACCCATTACCTGTGTATAAAATAACCCTCATTTTAGGAGATTACCAAGGTCCCCTATAGACTGGCACAGATAGCAGCCAGCAGCCATGTGGGTGGGGGTCTGGGGAGAATGAGGACCCTGGAATCACCTGGAAAGGATGAAGTCCTGGCTGCATTAGGTGAGCTCTTCCACCACGGGGCCGGTGGAAACAGCCACTCCACTCTGTCCGTGGAAAGGGACCCAGTGCCGAGTCCAGAAATGGTTATATTGCAAAGCTGGCTCTTCTGGGGTTTCATCATCAATAGCATCATGTAACCATTAACTACAGGCTTGGAGGAGTCACTCTCTGGCCCGTGATGACAGCACTGTCCCTTTAGGCTCATCAAGCCTAGAATAGGAATGTTTGAAGGAGAAGAGTTTGGAAGATTGCGAAGCTTGGTTGTTAAGGAAACTGAGCAGGTTTGTCAAGGTTGTCGAGGAAACTTCTCGCTTAAACTGAAGGCAGGGTTGGGAGAGCTGAACTCCAGGGATCTTTTAAAGGGGCTGCTCTGAAGCACCATTATCTCAGCATGAGCTGGGGTTTGAGAAAAGTGTGATGAGATTAAGCCTGACTTTCTGTGACAGCTGGGGAGGGGTTTGTAAAGCACCTTGGCTTTTAAGGCAGAAGTTTGTTGCTGGAACAAAGTGTCTCCCCAAACTGGGCTGAAGCTCAAGATGTCTCTGTCCCCTTCTTGTGAGAGTCCAGGGCAGGTGGGTGTCGAGGCCCAGGCTCTGCCCCCCTTGTTTCTCCTCCCTGCTTCCAGGTGAGGGCTCCAACCAGCAGGGTGGGGTGACCATGTGGGCATCATGCCCTCCGTTCTAGGATGCAGGCTGGCCAAGGCCCTCACCACCTCCGCCCCTTCCCCTTGGTAACACGAGACACTGCGCCCCAGCTGTAAGGGATGGGAAGGCTGGGAGGGGCAGGGTAGCTGTGCACAGGAAAAAGGGAAATGGGTTCTGATGGGCAGCTGTGCGGCTCTGCTGTGAGCGTCGCCCAGACACTAACGCACAGACTCTGGGTCCTGTGAAGCTTCGATGCTCTGTGGTTCTGAAAATCCTATAGTAGGTGGTTCATAGCAGGTGAAGCTAATGCTCTCAGTGGAGGTGGTGAAGCCAAAGGTCTGCAGTTCAGACTAAAGGTGCCGATATACATGCAGGACAAAACCATCTCACGTGAATGGACTTCAGGCACGTTTAACGTGAATGCAGTCGTGTTAATACCTAGCATCTTCTATCTTGTGCCTCCCCTCGGGGACCCCCTCCTCAGTGCCTGGGGCTCCTGTAACTCATGTACAGGGGGATGGAGCGTGGGCTTTGTCCTGTCTGAGCCCTGAGTTACCCTGTGAGTCTGCTTGGGACCGCCGTAACAAATACCACAGACTGGGCAGCTTGAATAACAGGCCTATCTCCCAGTCCTGGGTGCTGTCGGAGATCAAGGTGTCTGCACGCTGGCTTCTCCTGAGGCCTCTCTCCTTGGTGCTTAGAGAGCCATCTTCTCCCCAGGTCCTCACATGGTCTCCCCCTGTGCCTATCTGTGTCCTAATCTCTTCTTGTAGGACACCAATCCTATTGGATTAGGATCCACCCTAGTGACCTCATTTTTACTTTGATCATCTCTTTAAAAATCCCATCTCCAAATACAGACACATCCTGGGTTCCTGGGGGTT
>NC_041225.1:24554073-24560231 GCF_002837175.3 Physeter macrocephalus
TCGGGCTTGGGCCAGGGCTGTGGGCGTAGAGGGGAATTAGTGTGGGAACTGGCCACAGGCTGTTGTCGAAGTATCGGCTTCCCTGTGCACCAAGGCCGAACAGAAATACGGAGACAGGGGTTTTGGAGGAGGAGAGAGATGGCTTTATTTTTCTGCCAGGCAGAAGGGAAGACACAGCTGGCTAGCACGTCAACTGGGCATCCCCTCCTTGAGAATCAGGGAAAGATTTTATATGTGGGCCTCCCGCAGTCCGGGGTAAAGGATAAGGATCAAAGTAGTGAAGGTCTTGCATTCCTCCTTTCCTTTGCATTATTTCAAAACAGTCACAGCTGGCGTCAGGCCGCCCGGTAATTGGGGTCCGGCAGTCTGGTAATTACGTACGTTTGCCTCTGGTTTATCAGCCGGTGACCTTGTTTCTGAAATGCAAAAACTATAGGGGGTGATTTGTTATGAGGGGCGTATAGAGTGTAACTTAATAGTCAAAGTGCCAATACAAGGAGGCCAGGTGGCCTGTGCTCTAAAACCCCGAACTCCCTGAGGGATTTCAGCAAAGCAATTTTAAAGGCCGAGTGAAGGAGGGGGGTCGCAGGGTATGTGATCAGCTGGCGCACAATTCTCTGGTTGATGGTGAGGTAACAGGCGGTTAACATTATAAATTCTTAGGCACCAGAAGCTCTGGGGTTAGGGTTAGGGGTAGGGGTATGGTCAGGGTCAGGGTACGGGTTAGGGTATGGGTTAGGGTTAGGGTATGCGTTGGGGTTAGGGTACGCTTTAGGGTTAGGGTATTTATTAAACCTCTCCCATTCTCCAGATATCACTTAGCACATAAAGGAATATTATTTGGGGTCCAGCCATGGAGAAGTCTTTAGACACTAGGATAAGACAAAGAACACACATTATAAATAAATCACATTAGGATTTTGTTTTTAACCTGTACATTAAAACACGAGTGCTTAGGAAATCTAATGGAGGCAGAAGCAGTAAAGGGTAGTTTAATGGGAATAACATCACAGATTTTCTGTAGAATACACAGATATTGACTGGTTAGAAAGTCAAGGAGGCATGCTTTTGTTCTGAAGATATAAACCCTCTTCTAAATTGAGCTGTTATTGGAAGTTAGAAATTTTTTGTTACTGTTGTATTGCTTTGTGTTTTCATGATTATTCTGCTTGCATCTCCCTTGTTAAAGCTTTGATTTGGGGAAGAGTGCCATTACTGGAAATGAGTTTACAGAATTATTCTCAAAAACAGACGGAAATGGTTCTCAC
This sequence comes from Physeter macrocephalus, assembly GCF_002837175.3. NCBI lineage: Eukaryota > Metazoa > Chordata > Mammalia > Artiodactyla > Physeteridae > Physeter > Physeter macrocephalus. The sequence goes on from NC_041225.1 coordinate 24,555,342, forward strand.
CTAAATATTAAGAAATAATCTCTATACGGGTGTACTAATAGAATTATGATTCAGGGATAATAATTCTATGAAATGTAATTAAACACACAATATATACTTTTTCTTTTAAATTTCCATTGTTACTTTATTGAAGTACAATTTAATTCAAGTTCTTTGTAACAAGTGAAATTTGAAAAGATAACATTTTACCACTTACCTCCTTTCCCACTTCCTGAAATGACCAGCAAAATGTGTAGCTTTCCCATTTTATCCAGGTGTTCTATGCTCTGGAACATCATGTTTCTCACTGTAAAAAAACAGATTTAGCTCTCACTCTTGTATAGGCTACATAACAGTCCATAGAACAGATGTACCAAGTATTTCAGACTTAGCTTTTTGAGGGACATTCAGGTTACTTTCTGTTTTATTTTGTTGTTCTGCTAATTTGTTTAACACCAGAAAAATATTTTTTAAAATACCAAATAAAAAAATTAAGTTAGGGTTAAGGATTAGGTTTTAGGGTACGGGTTAGGGTTGGGGCACATTTCACTCTAACTTATAACTGAGAAACACCAGTGGCCGGAAGGTCTGTTTCCCTAGTACCAGCGTGGGGAACGTAGAAAGGCTGCTGCCCTCTGGCCGTTACCTGCAAAAGCAGCTTTAAAGCCTGTGCTAATGGTCACTACATATGAACAAGTAGTGCTGGGCTGAAAACGAAACCTGCCCTCAAAATGTCTTGCGGGTGGTAATGGCCAAAAAATTTCAAAATGTGACACATACTTTAAGAAAACAATTTGAAGAACTAAGCTGTAATCAGTTTGGAAAAAAGAAGGACATGCCTTAAAGTTCAATTTCAACGGATTATGAGACACATGGAAATTCAACCACAAAGTGGTATCAGCTCACACCAGTCAGAATAACCATCAGCAAGAAAACTACAAACAATAAATGCTGAAGGTGTTGTGGAGAAATGCATACCCTCAACTTTAAGTGGGATGTAACCTGGAAAGAGCCACTAATGAGAACAGAATGGAGGTGTCTTTAAAAGGTAAACATTGAGCTACCATATGATCCAGAAGGCCCATTCCTGGACCTATAACTTAAGAAGCCAGAATTGGAAAGACACAGGCAGGCAAATCTGCATTGCACAGTATTAAAATAGCCAAGATATGGAAGTAACCAAAAAGTCCACCAACAGATGGGTGGACAAAGAAGAACTGCTACATGTAGAGATGGAATATTAGCTAGCGAACAAATGAAACAATGCCATTTGCAGCACCATAGATGAATCTAGAAGTAATCATGCAACTTGTAAGTGAGAAAGCGAATGACACATATCCTATCATATCACTTATAGGTGTTACCTAAAAATTGATACCAATGAAGATATTTCCACAGAGAAAGGCAATCACAGATTTATTAAACAAACATTGTTCACCAAATGGAAAGGTGTGAGGATTGGATACATTACGGTATTGGGGTTAAAAGGGATATACAAACGCATGTGAAATATATAATCACCAAAGACCTACGGAATACCAAGAGAAGACTACTCAACATTGTGTCATAACCTACATGGGAACAGGATCTGAAGAAGAATAGATATATGTATATGAGTGAAAGAACCACATCTAGCACACCTAGAACAAACAAAACATTGTAATCAAATTTGCTGTGATAAAAAATAAAATAAAAAATATGAACGAAGTAATGAGACATAAAGGGCTTTTTCCTGGCACATTCCATTCTAATTTACAGCCTAGAACAGGATTTCCATTAAGGCTCTGTTGCCATAGTTACCAGATTTGGTAAAGGAGAAATGCTGCCTCCTTGTGGCCATTTCCCGCAAGAGCAGCTTTAATCCCACAGCTAATGGTCACTTAACATTCACAAGGACTCAGAGCTGTAAAGGACACCTGCCCTAAAAAATTGTGCTGAGGTAGGGAATGGACAAAAAAATTCAAAACAGGCACATTTTTCAAGAAGATAGTATGAAGAGGTAAATTTTACTCTCTTTTAGAAAAAGGAAAAATGGATTAAAGCTCAACCTCAGGAATTATTAGATTCATGCAATCTAATCTACAAAAAGCTTTCAACTCAGACCAGTCGATTGACCATCAGCAAAAAGTCTACAGACAATAAATGCTGAAGGGGTTTTACTGAACTGTGTACGCTCTAGCTGCTGGTGAGACGTAAATTGGTAAGAGACAATAATGAGAACAGAAAGGAGCTGTGTTTCAAAGTAAAAATTGAGGTACCATTCAATCCAGCAGGTGCACTACTGGGCCTCTCACCTGAGAAGACCAGTAAAGTGGTAAGAGACAATAATGAGAACAGAAAGGAGCTGTGTTTCAAAGTAAAAATTGAGGTACCATTCAATCCAGCAGGTGCACGTTACAAAGTAAAAAGTGAGGTACCATTCAATCCAGCAGGTGCACCACTGGGCCTCTCACCTGAGAAGACCAGAATCCAGAAGACACACGCTGCAATAGCTGCACTGCAGCCTTATTCACAATAGCCAAGACAGTGAAGCAACCAAAATGGCCATCAACAGGTGAATGGATAAAGAAGTGGTCCATGTACACAATGGAATATTAGCCATGGAGAACAATGAAACACTGCTCTTTGAGGCACCACAGATGAGCCTGAAGATAATCACAAAACATGAGGTAAGTCAAAAAGCAAAAGACCTATATCCTATGATATCACTTATAGGCGTTATCTAATAACTGAGACAAATGAACATATTTCTACAGAGAAGGACACTCACAGACTTAGAAAGCAAACTATGCTCCTTAAAAGGAAAGGTGGGGGGAATGGATAAATTAAGATTAGTGTTACTATTCATATACAAATACATATTATATATATATATCAAAAAGACCGACCATATAGCAAGGGAGGTCTATGGAACACTCCGTAATATTTTACATGGGAAGAGGATCTGTACATGAATAGACATATGTAATGTACAAATGAACCAGATTGTGTGCACCTAGGACAAACTATAATCTGTACCCCGATTTAAAAAATTAAAAAAACCAAGAAGTAATGAGATATAAACTTATGGGGTTTTCTCCTGGCACATTCCATTCTAATTTACAGTCTAGGAACAGGACTTCCAGAAAGGCTCTGCTGACCTAGTACCCAGATTTGGGAATGGAGAAATGCTGCCTCCTTGTGGCCGTTTCCCACAACAGCAGCTTTAAACCCATTGCTAAAGGTCACTAAGTATTCACCAAATTTGCAATTCTGTAAATGACACCTGCCCTCCAAAAAAATCCTGGGGTCGTAAATCGACCAAAAAATTGAAAAGAGGGCAACCTTCCAAGAAGACAATTTCAAGAGGTATTTTGTACTCACACTTTTTTCTTTTTTTTTAACAGAAAAGAAAGGCGTGGAAAAATGATGAATTTTAGGAATTTTTAAAGACATGCAAACCCAAATACCAAAACCTATCAGCTCACACCAGTCAGAATGGCCGTCTGTATTATCTGTACATGAATAGTTTTCTCTGGGTATATGCCCAGTAGTGGGATTTCTGGGTCCTATGGTAATTCTATTTTTAGTTTTTTAAGGAACCTCCATAGTGGCTGTATCAATTTACATTCCCACAAATAGTGCAAGAGGGTTCCGTTTTCTCCACACCCTCTCTAGCATTTGTTTGTAGATTTTCTCATGATGCCCATTCTAACTGGTGTGAGGTGATACCTCATTGTAGTTCTGGTTTATATTTCTCTAATACTTAGTGATGTAGAGCAGCTTTTCATGTGCTTCTTGGCCATCTGTATGTCTTCTTGGGACAAATGTCTATTTAGGTCATCTGCTCATTTTTGGATTGGGTTGTTTGTTTTTTTACTGTTGAGCTCCATGAGCTGTTTATATATATTGGAGATTAATCCTTTGTCCGTTGATTCGTTTGCAAAAATTTTCTCCCATTCTGAGGGTTGTCTTTTCGTCTTGTTTGTAGTTTCCTTTGCTTTGCAAAAGCTTTTAAGTTTCATTTGGTCCCATTTCTTTATTTTTGTTTTTTATTCCATTACTCTAGGATGTGGATCAAAAAAGATCTTGCTGTGACTTATGTCAAAGAGTATTCTTCCTATGTTTTCCTCTAAGAGTTTTATAGTGTCCGGTCTTACATTTTGGTCTCTAATCCATTTTGAGTTTATTTTGTGTATGGTGTTAGGGAGTGTTCTACTTTCATTGTTTTACATGTAGCTGTCCATGTTTCCCAGCACCACTTATTGAAGACACTGTCTTTTCTCCATTGTATACTCTTGCCTCCTTTGTCATATATTAGTGAACCATAGGTGTGTAGGTTTATCTCTGGGCTTTCTTTTTTTTCTTTTACATCTTTATTGGAGTATAATTGCTTTACAATTGTGTTAGTTTCTGCTGCATAAAAAAGTGAATCAGGGCTTCCCTGGTGGCGCAGTGGTTGGGAGTCCGCCTGCCGATGCAGGGGACGCGGGTTGGTGCCCCGGTCCGGGAGGATCCCACGTGCCGCGGAGCGGCTGGGCCCGTGAGCCATGGCCGCTGAGCCTGTGAGTCTGGAGCCTGTGCTCCACAACGGGAGAGGCCACAACAGTGAGAGGTCCGCGTACCTCAAAAAAAAAAAAAGTGAATCAGCTGTACGTATACATATAACACCATATCCCCTCCCTATTGCACCTCCCTCTCACCCCCTTATCCCACTCCTTTAGGTGGTCACAAAGCACCGAACTGATCTCCCTGTGCTATGTGGCTGCTTCCCAGTAGCTATCGATTTTACATCTGGTAGTGTATATCTGTCCATGCCATTCTTTCGCTTTGTTCCAGCTTACCCTTCCACCTCCCCGTATCCTCAAGTCCTTTCTCTACGTCTGTGTCCTTAATCCTTTCCTGCCCCTAGGTTCTTCATAAACTTTTTTT
>NC_041225.1:24560541-24562282 GCF_002837175.3 Physeter macrocephalus
GGTTCCCTTTTCTCCAATAAATGTCTCTCCAGCATTTATTGTTTGTAGATTTTTTGATGATGGCCATTCAGACTGGTGTGAGGTGATACCTCACTGTAGTTTTGATGTGCATTTCTCTAGTGATTAGTGATGTTCAGCATCCTTTCATATGTTTGTTGGCAACCTGAATATCTTCTTTGGAGAAATGTCTATTTAGGTCTTCTGCCCATTTTTGGATTGGGTTTTTTGTTTTTGTGATATTGAGCTACATGAGCTGCTTTTTGGAGATTAATCCTTTGCCATTTTCTTCATTTGAAAATATTTTCTCCCATTCTGGTGGTTGTCTTTTCATCTTTTTTATGTTTTCCTTTGCTGTGCAAAAGATTTTAAGTTTCATTAGCTCCCATTTTTTAATTTTGTTTTTATTTCCATTTCTGTAGGAGGTGGGTCAAAATGGATCTTGCTGTGATTTATGTCATAAAGTGTTCTGCTTATGTTTTCCTCTAAGAGTTTTATACTGTCTGGTCTTACATTTAGGTCTCTAATCCATTTTGAGTTTATTTTTGTGTATGGTGTTAGGGAGTGTTCTAATTTCATTCTTTTACCTGTAGCTGTCCAGTTTTCCCAGCACCACTTATTGAAGAGGCTGTGATTTCTCCATTGTATATTCTTCCGTCCTTTGTCATAGATTAGTTAACCATGGGTATGTGGATTTATCTCTGTGCTTTCTATTCTGTTGTATTGATTTATATTTCTGTTTTTGTGTCAGTACCATATTGTCTAGATTACTGTAGCTTTGTACTATAGTCTGAAGTCTGGAAGTCTCATTCCTCCAGCTCTTTTTTTTTCCCCCTCAAGACTGCTTTGGTTATCCGGGGTCTTTTGTGTTTCCCTACAAATTTCAAGATTTTTTGTTCTAGTTCTGTAGAAAATACCACCAGTAACTTGATAGGGATTGCATTGAATCTGTAGATTGCTTTGGGTAGTATAGTCATTTTCACAATATTGATTCTTCTAATCTAAGAACATGGTATATGTCTCCATCTGTTTATATCATCTTTGATTTCTTTCATCAGTGTCATAATTTTCTGAGTACAGGTCTTTTACTTCCTTAGGTAGTTTTATTTCGGCATCTTTAGGATTCTCTATCTATGGTATCATGTCATCTGCAAACAGTGACAACTTTACTTCTACTTTTCCAATTTTTATTCCTTTTATTTCTTTGTCCTCTCTGATTGCTGTGGCTAGGACTTCCAAAACTATGTTGAATAATAGTGGTGAGAGTGGACATCCTCGTCTTGTTCCTGATCTTAGAGGAAATGCTTTCAGTTTTTGACCATTGAGAATGATGTTTGCTGTTGGTTTGTCATATATGGCCTTTATTATGTTGAGATAGTTTCCCTCTATGCCTACACTCTGCAGAGTTTTTATCAAAAATGGGTGTTGATTTTTCTCAAAATCTTTTCCTGCATCTATTGAGATGATCATATGGTTTTTATTCTACAATTTGTTAATATGGTGTATCACATTGATGGATTTGTGTATACTGAAGAATCCTTGCATCCCTGGGATAAACCCCACTTGATCATGGTGTATGAGCCTTTTAGTGTTGTTCGATTCTGTTTGCTAGTATTTTGTTGAGTATTTTTACATCTGTATTCATCAGTGATGTTGGTCTCTAATTTTCTTTCCTTGTAGTATCTTTGTCTGGTTTTGGTGTCAGGGTGATGGTGACCTCATAGAATGAGTTTGGGAGTGTTCC
>NC_041225.1:24563584-24566702 GCF_002837175.3 Physeter macrocephalus
ATTTTCTGTCTGGATGATCTCCATTGGTGTAAGTGAGGTGTTAAAGTTCCCCGCTATTATTGTGTTACTGTCGATTTCCTCTTTTATAGCTGTTAGCAGTTGCCTTATATATTGAGGTGCTCCTATGTTGGGTACATATATATTTATAAGTTTTATATCTTCTACTTGGATTGATCCCTTGATCATTATGTAGTGTCCTTCCTTGTCTCTTGTAACATTCTTTATTTTAAAATCTATTTTATCTGATATGAGTATTGCTACTCCAGCTTTCTTTTGATTTTCATTTGCATGGAATATATTTTTCCATCTCTTCACTTTCAGTCTGTATGTGTCCCTAGGTCTGAAATGGGTCTCTTGTGGACAGCATATATATGGGTCTTGTTGTATCCATTCAGCGAGCCTGTGTCTTTTGGTTAGAGCATTTAATCCTTTCACGTTTAAGGTAATTATCAATATGTATGTTCCTATTACTATTTTCTTAATTGTTATGGGTTTGTCTTGTTGGGTCCTTTTCTTTTCTTGTGTTTCCCACTTAGAGAAGTTCCTTTAGCATTTGTTGTAGAGCTGGTTTCGTGGTGCTGAATTCTCTTAACTTTTGCTTGTCTGTAAAGCTTTTGATTTCTCCATCGAATCTGAATGACATCCTTGCTGGGTGGAGTACTCTTGGTTGTAGGTTCTTTCCCTTTCATCACTTTAAATTTATCATGCCACTCCCTTCTGACTTGTAGATTTGCTGCTGAGAAATCAGCTGTTAACCTTATGGGAGTTCCCTTGTATGTTATTTGTCATTTTTCCCTTGTTGCTTTCAATAATTTTTCTTTGTCTTTAATTTTTGTCCTTTTGATTACTATGTGTCTCGGCATTTTTCTCCCTCGGTTTATCCTGCCTGGGACTCTGTGCTTCCTGGACTTGGGTGGCTATTTCTTTTCCCATGCTAGGGAAGTTTTTGACTATAATCTCTTCAGATATTTTCTCGGGTCCTTTCTCTCTCTCTTCTCCTTCTGGGACCCCTATAATGCAAATGTTTTTGCGTTTAATATTGTCCCAGAGATCTGTTAGGGTGTCTTCATTTATTTTCATTCTTTTTTATTCTGTTCCACGGCAGCAGTGATTTCCACCTTTCTGTCTTCCAGGTCACTTATCTGTTCTTCAGTCACAGTTATTCTGCTACTGATTCCTTCTAGTGTATTTTTCATTTCAGTTATTGTATTGTTCATCTGTGTTTGTTTGTTCTTTAATTTTCTAGGTGTTTGTTCCTTGATTCTTCTAGGTCTTTGTTAAGCATTTCTTGCATCTTCTTGATCTTTGCCTCCATTCTTTTTCTAAGGTCTTGGATCACCTTCACTATCATTATTCTGAATTCTTTTTCTGGAAGGTTGCCTATCCCTACCTCATTTCGTTGTTTTTATGGGGTTTTGTTCCTTGATCTGGCATAAAGTCCTCTGCCTTTTCATTTTGTGTATCTTTCTGTGAATGTGGTTTTCCTTCCACAGGCTACAAAATTGTAGTTCTTCTTGCTTCTGCTGTCTGCTCTCCGGTGGATGAGTCTATCTTAGAGGCTTGTGCAAGCTTCCTGATGGGAGGGACTGGTGGTGGGTAAAGCTGGGTGTTGCTCTGGTGGGCAGAGCTTTAATCTGCTTGTCTGTGGATTAAATAAAACTTTAATAAAAAGTTTAATCTGCTTGTCTGCTGATGCATGGGGCTGGGTTCCCTCTCTGTTGGTTGTTTGGCCTGAGGTGACCCAGCCCTGGAGCCTACCTTGCTCTTGGTGCGGCTAATGGGGGACTCTGTAAGGGCTCATGCCAAGGAGTATTTCCCAGAACTTCTGCTGCCACTGTTGTCCCCATGGTGAGCCACAGCCACTCCCCGCCTCTGCAGGAGACCCTCTAAAACTAGCAGGTAGGTCTGGTCATTCTCCTACGTGGTCACTGCTCCTTCCCCTAGGTCCTGATATGAACACTACTTTGTGTGTGCCCTTCAATAGTGGAGTCTCTATTGAGACTCTGAGTCTCTGAGTGGAGTCGCACACACTCTGGGTCCTGTGAAGCTTCGATGCTTTGTGGTTCTAGAAGTCTTATAGGAGACGGTCCACAGCAGGTGAAGCTGATGCTCTCAGTAGAGGTGGAAGCCAAAGATCTGCAGTTCTGGGCTTCCCTGGTGGCGCAGTGATTGAGAGTCCGCCTGCCGATGCAGGGGACACAGGTTCGTGTCCCGGTCCGGGAAGATCCCACATGCCGCGGAGCGGCTGGGCACGTGAGCCGTGGCCGCTGAGCCTGCGCGTCCGGAGCTTGTGCTCCGCAACGGGAGAGGCCGCAACAGTGAGAGGCCCGTGTACCGCAAAAAAAAAAAAAAAAAAAAAAAAAGAAAAATCTGCAGTTCCGAGTAGAGGTGCGATGTACATACAGGACGAAAATCATCTCATGTGAATGCAGTCATGTTAATGCCTCATATATTCTATCTTGTGCCTTTCCTAAGGGACCCCCTCCTCAGATCCTGATGCTCCTGTAAGTCATGTACAGGGGAATGGAGAGTGGGCTCTGTCCAGTATGAGCCCTGAGTTACCCTGTGTGTACCTTAGGATACTTTGTATTTCTGTGGTGTCTGTTGTAACATCATCTCTTTCATTTCTGATTCATTTGTGCCCTCTCTTTCTAAAAGAACATACTACTGTTGTCTTTTATTCTTTACAGCAATTTAATAAGTGTTTGATCTACTACCCTTACTCTATGTATACTTTTTGCAGTGAGATTTTAACTTTTGTTTGTTTTCTTGTTACTATCAATAATTAGTGAGACTTCTTTTAAGCTACCTTCAACATTGCTTATAAAGCTGCTTTATTAGTGATGACAGAGCTTTAATGGAAGTCGTGTTCTGGTTGTAAATCACAATGCAATGTGCCAGCAAAAAGCCCCTGAAGTTTATGTCTCATTACTTCTTGTTCACGCCCGGAGCCTGTGCCCCGCAACGGGAGAGGCCGCAACAGTGAGAGGCCCGTGTACCGCAAAAAAAAAAAAAAAAAAAAAAATCTGCAGTTCCGAGTAGAGGTGTGATGTACATACAGGACGAAAATCATGTCATGTGAATGCACTCATGTTAATGCCTCCTATATTCTATCCTG
>NC_041225.1:24567141-24571551 GCF_002837175.3 Physeter macrocephalus
CCTGCGCGTCCGGAGCTTGTGCTCCGCAACGGGAGAGGCCGCAACAGTGAGAGGCCCGTGTACCGCAAAAAAAAAAAAAAAAAAAAAAAAGAAAAATCTGCAGTTCCGAGTAGAGGTGCGATGTACATACAGGACGAAAATCATCTCATGTGAATGCAGTCATGTTAATGCCTCATATATTCTATCTTGTGCCTTTCCTAAGGGACCCCCTCCTCAGATCCTGATGCTCCTGTAAGTCATGTACAGGGGAATGGAGAGTGGGCTCTGTCCAGTATGAGCCCTGAGTTACCCTGTGTGTACCTTAGGATACTTTGTATTTCTGTGGTGTCTGTTGTAACATCATCTCTTTCATTTCTGATTCATTTGTGCCCTCTCTTTTTAAAAGAACATACTACTGTTGTCTTTTATTCTTTACAGCAGTTTAATAAGTGTTTGATCTACTACCCTTACTCTATGTATACTTTTTGCAGTGAGATTTTAACTTTTGTTTGTTTTCTTGTTACTATCAATAATTAGTGAGACTTCTTTTAAGCTACCTTCAACATTGCTTATAAAGCTGCTTTATTAGTGATGACAGAGCTTTAATGGAAGTCGTGTTCTGGTTGTAAATCACAATGCAATGTGCCAGCAAAAAGCCCCTTAAGTTTATGTCTCATTACTTCTTGTTCATTTTTTAATTTAATTTTTATTTTTTATCAGAGAAAATTTGATTAAAATGTTCTGTTTGTTCTAGGTGGGCAAGATGTGGTTCTTTTACACATATACATGTATCTATACTACTTTGGATCATTTTCTCATGTAGGTTATGACACAATGTTAAGTAGTCTTCTCGGTATTCCATATTCCATCTGTACATGTACCAGTTCTTCTTTGTCCACTCATCTCTTGATGGACTTTTTGGTTGCCTCCATGTCTTGGCTATTGTAATACTGCTGCAATGCAGATTTGCCTGCCTGTGTCTTTCCAATTCTATCTTCTTATGTTATAGGCCCAGGAGTGGGCCTCCTGTATCATATGGTAGCTCAGTGTTTACCTTTTACAGGCACCACCATTCTGTTCTCTTTAGTGGCTCTTTCCAGTTTACATCCCACTAAAGTTGAGGGTATGCATTTCTCCACAACACCTTCAGCATTTATTGTTTGTTGTTTTCTTGCTGATGGATATTCTGACTGGTGTGAGCTGATACCTCTTTGTGGATGAATTTGCATGCGACTCATAATCCGTTGAAATTGAGCTTTAAGGCATGTCCTTTTTATTTTTCAAACTGTGATTACAGCTTAGTTCTTCAAAGTGTTTTCTTAAAGTATGTGTCACATTTTGAAATTTTTTGGCCATTACCTCCCTCAAGACATTTTGAGGGCAGGTTTCATTTTCAGCCCTGCAGTACTTGTTCACATGACGTGACCATTAGCACAGGCTTTAAAGCTGCTTTTGCAGGTAACGGCCAGAGTGCGGCAGCCTTTCTACACTCCCCACGCTGGTACTAGGGAAACAGACCTTCTGGCCAGTGGTCTTCCTTGGTTATAAATTAGAGTGGAATGTGCCCAGATAAGCCCACAATAGCTGATGTCTCCTTACTTTTGTTTGTTTTGAAATTTTAATTTATCTGAGATCCCGCAAGCTGCACAGCATGGCTATATACATATATATGTATGTATATGTGTGTGTGTGTGTGTGTGTGTGTGTGTGTGTGTGTATCAGATTCTGTGTTTTTTTAGCTCCTTTCAGGAACCCCAAGAACACTTGAAAGCCTCTTCTGCCTAAAAAGACAAGTGGAGTGATCTGTCATGTTTATAAGCAGTCACCAAACTGTCACCTTAATCAGAACAGATTCAGATTATGACAATATAAAACTTCCCTGAACCCAGCTTTAAAAAAAGAAAAAAAGACAATATTGAACATTTTTAGATGATCTTTTAAACACACACACACAACCATAATCCTTCACACTGAATAAGAGAAAAATTTTGTCCCTCAGCATGTTATACATGGACTCATCCTTAATTATGTCAAAGAATGCACACACAGAGACACACACATATCCTTACAAAAATTTCAATAGATTTTTCCATTCTCAGCAATGAAATGATGCTGTTCGTGTTTTGTGATGCCCTTTGATGTGGCATCGAGTTTCTTTAAATCATTCCTTGGCTGGTTTGAAATCATTTCCTTTTATCATTTTTGCATCAGGATAAAGACAAACAGTATTGATGCTCAGTCATCACAACCCCTTTAGGTTTTTTTTTGTGTGTGTGTGGTTTGCGGGGCTTCCTCTGCTGTGGCCTCTCCCGTTGCAAAGCACAGGCTCCGGACGCGCAGGCCCAGCGGCCATGGCTCACGGGCCCAGCCGCTCCGCGGCACGTGGGATCCTCCCAGACCGGGGCACGAACCCGGTTCCCCTGCATCGGCAGGTGGACGCGCAACCACTGCGCCACCAGGGAAGCCCCATGCATTTTTTTTTAACGAAAAAGAAAAAGACAAAATGTGTGTAAACTATGCCTCTTGATATTGTCTTTTTGAAATGTTGACGTCTTTTGAATTTTCTGGTCGATTTACGACCCCAGGATTTTTTTTGAGGCCCGGTGTCCTTTACATTCCTGCGAATATTTTGAATATTCAGTGACCGTTAACCCTGGGTTTAAAGCTGCATTTGTGTGAAACGGCCACAAGGCGGCAGCATTTCTCCATTACCAAATATGCTTACTAGAGCAACAGAGCCTTAATGAGAGTCCTGTTCTAGGTTGTAAATTAGAATAGAATGTGCCAGGAAATGCCCTATAAGTTTATGCCTCATTACTTCTTGTTTGTATTGTCAATTTACTTTTAATTTTATCACAGCAAATTTGATTACAATGTTTTGTTTGTTCTAGGTGTGCAAGATGTGGTTCTTTTACACATATACATATATCTGTTCTTCAGATCCTTTTCCCATGTAGGTTATGACAGTGTTGAGTAGTCTTCTCTTGGTATGCCGTAGGTCGTTGTTGATTATGTATTTCACATGTGTTTGTATATCTCTGTTAAGCCCAATATTGTAATGAATCCAATTCTCACACCTTTGCATTTGGTGAAGCATAAGTTTGTTTAATGAATCTGTGATTGCCTTTCTCTGTCGAAATATCTTCATTGGTATCAATTTTAGGTAATGCCTATATGTGATATGATATGTGTCTTTTGCTTTCTCACTTCCTACAAGTTGCGTGATTACTTCTACTCTCATCTATGGTGCTGCAAATGGCATTGTTTCATTTTTTTGCTACCTCATATTCCATCTCTACATGTAGCAGTTCTTCACTGACCACCCAGCTGTTGGAGGACTTTTTGGTTACTTCCATATCTTGGCTATTGTAATACTGTGCAATGCAGATTTGCCTGCCTGTGTCTTTCCAATTCTGTCTTCTTAGGTTATAGGTCCAGCAATAGGCCTGCTGGATCATATGGTAGCTCAATTGCACTGAAAAACCTTTCAAAGGCACCTCCATCCTGTTCCTATTAGTGGCTCTTTCCAGGTTACGCCCCACTTAATGTTGAGGGTATGTATTTCTCCCCAACACCTTCAGTGTTCCGTGTTTGTAGTTTTCTTGCTGATGGTTATTCTGACTGGTGTGAGCTGATACCTCTTTGTGGTTGGATATGCATGCCTCTAATAATCCTACATTTGTACCTCTGTCCACAAATAGGTAGAGAAAAGTACAATTAATACAGGATTTGTTTTCTCACTGATACAGTTAATACAACGACAGTGTCAGACTCAAGGTGCATGATTAAACGAATAAATTTGTTTTTACTATTAGAAGAGAGATCTTACTATGTAAATTATATTTTACAGTTGGGAAAACTATATCCCCTGAGAAATCTCAACACATAAAAAAAGGACTGCCTTTTTATTTATTTATTTATTTATTTATTATTATTATTTTTTTCTCTGATGTGGGCCTCTCACTGTTGTGGCCTCTCCCGTTGCGGAGCACAGGCTCCCGACGCGCAGGCTCAGCGGCCACGGCTCATGGGCCCAGCTGCTCTGCGGCATGTGGGATCTTCCCGGACCGGGGCACGAACCCATGTCCCTTGCATCGGCAGGCGTACTCTCAACCACTGCGCCACCAGGGAAGCCCCCGCTGCAACTCTTTTGAAGAGTTTGAGAAGGTTGGGTGTTAGCTTGTCTCTAAATCTTTGATAGAATTCACCTGTGATGCCATCTGGTTCTGCGCTTTTGTTTGTTGGAAGATTTTAAATCACAGTTTCAATTTCATTGCTTGTGATAGGTTTGTTCATATTTTCTATTTCTTCCTGGTTCAGTCTTGGAAGGTTATCCCTTTCTAAGAATTTTTCCATTTCTTCCAGGTTGTCCATTTTTTTGGCCTAGAGTTGCTTGTAGTAGTCTCTTATGATGCTTTGTATTTCTGTGGT
>NC_041225.1:24571607-24595982 GCF_002837175.3 Physeter macrocephalus
TGTGGTGTCTGTTGTAACTTCTCCTTTTTCATTTCTAATTTTATTGATTTGAGTCCTCTCCCTCTTTTTCTTGAGTCTAGCTAAAGGTTTATCATTTTTGTTTATCTTCTCAAAGAACCAGATTTAGTTTTATTGATCTTTGCTCTTGTTTTCTTTGTTTCTATTTCATTTATTTCTGCTCTGATCTTTATGATTTCTTTCCTTCTGCTAACTTTGGGATTTGTTCTTTCTCTAATTCCTCTAGGTGTAAGGTTAGGTTGTTTATTTGAGATTTTTCTTGTTTCTTGAGGTAGGCTTTTATTGCTATAAACTTCCCTGTTAGAACTGCTTTAGCTGCATCCCATAGGTTTTGGATCATTGTGTTTTTGTTGTCATTTGTCTCTAGGTAGTTTTTGATTTCCTCTTTTATTTCTTCAGCGATCTCTTGGTTATTTAGTAATGTATTGTTTAGCCTCCATGTGTTTTTTTTTACGTTTTTTTCCCTGTAATTGATTTCTAATCTCATAGCATTGTGGTCAGAACAGCTGCTTGATATGATTTCAGTTTTCTTAAATTTACTGAGGCTTTATTTGTGACCCAAGATGTGATCTATCCTGGAGAATGTTCCGTGTGCAGTTGAGAAGAAAGTGTAATCTGCTGTTTTTGGATGGAATGTCCTATAAATATCAAATCTATCTGGTCTATTTTGTCATTTAAAGCTTGTGTTTCCTTATTAATTTTCTGTCTGGATGATCTCCATTGGTGTAAGTGAGGTGTTAAAGTCCCCCGCTATTATTGTGTTACTGTCGATTTTTTCTTTTATAGCTGTTAGCAGTTGCCGTATATATTGAGGTGCTCCTATGTTGGGTACATATATAAGTATTATATCTTCTTCTTGGATTGATCCCTTGATCATTATGTAGTGTCCTTCCTTGTCTCTTGTAACATTCTTTATTTTAAAGTCTATTTTATCTGATATGAGTATTGCTACTCCAGCTTTCTTTTGATTTTCATTTGCATGGAATATATTTTTCCATCCCCTCACTTTCAGTCTCTATGTGTCCCTAGGTCTGAAATGGGTCTCTTGTAGACAGCATATATATGTATCTTGGTTTTGTATCCATTCAGCAAACCTGTGTCTTTTGGTTGTAGCATTTAATCCATTCATGTTTAAGGTAATTATTGATATGTATGTTCCTATTACTATTTTCTTAATTGTCATGGGTTTGCTTGGTAGGTCCTTTTCTTCTCTTGTGTTTCCAACTTAGAGAAGTTCCTTTAGCATTTGTTGTAGAGCTGGTTTCATGGTGCTGAATTCTTTTAGCTTTTGCTTGTCTGTAAATCTTTTGATTTCTCAGTCAAATCTGAATGAGATCCTTGCTGAGTGGAGTACTCTTGGTTGTAGGTTCTTCCCTTTCATCACTTTTAATTTATCATGCTACTCCCTCTGGCTTCTAGATTTTCTACTGAGAAATCAGCTGTTAAACTTATGGAAGTTCCTTTGTATTTTATTTGTCATTTTTCCCTTGTTGCTCTCAATAATTTTTCTTTGTCTTTAATTTTTGTCAATTTGATTACTATGTGTCTCGGCATTCTTCTCCTTTGGTTTAACCTGCCTGGGACTCTCTGCACTTCCTGGACTTGGGTGGCTATTTCTTTTCCCATGCTGGGGAAGTTTTTGACTGTAATCTCTTCAAGTATTTTCTCGGATCCTTTCTCTCTCTCTCTTCTCCTTCTGGGACCCGTATAATGCGAATGTTGTTGTGTTTAATGTTGTCCCAGAGGTCTCTTAGGGTGTCTTCATTTATTTTCATTTTTTCTTTATTCTGTTCCATGGCAGTGATTTCCACCTTTCTGTCTTCCAGGTCACTTATCCATTCTTCTGCCACAGTTATTCTGCTACTGATTCCTTCTAGTGTATTTTTCATTTTAGTTATTGTATTGTTCATCTCTGTTTGTACTTTAATTTTTCTAGGTGTTTTTTCCTTAATTCTTCTAGGTCTTTGTTAAGCATTTCTTGCATCTTCTCGATCTTTGCCTCCATTCTTTTTCCAAGGTCTTGGATCATCTTCACAATCATTATTCCGAATTCTTTTTCTGGAAGGTTGCCTATCTCAACCTCATTTCGTTGTTTTTCTGGGGTTTTATCTTGTTCCTTGATCTGGTATAAAGTCCTCTGCCTTTTCATTTTGTCTATCTTTCTGTGAATGTGGTTTCCCTTCCACAGGCTGCAGAGTTGTAGTTCTTCTTGCTTTTGCTGTCTTCTCTCTGGTGGATGAGTCTATCTTAGAGGCTTGTGCAAGCTTCCTGATGGGAGGGACTGGTGGTGGGTAGAGCTGGGTGATGCTCTGGTGGGCAGAGCTTTAATCCGCTTGTCTGTGGATTAAATAATACTTTAATAAAAAGTTTAATCTGCTTGTCTGCTGATGCATGGGGCTGGGTTCCCTCCCAGCTGGTTGTTTGGCCTGAGGCGACCCAGCCCTGGAGCCTACCTTGCTCTTGGTGCGGCTAATGGGGGACTCTGTAAGGGCTCGTGCCAAGGAGTATTTCCCAGAACTTTTGCTGCCAGTGCTGTTGTCCCCATGGTGAGCCACAGCCACTCCCCGCCTCTGCAGGAGACCCTCTAAAACTAGCAGGTAGGTCTGGTCATTCTCCTACAGGGTCACTGCTCCTTCCCCTAGGTCCTGATATGAACACTACTTTGTGTGTGCCCTTTAAGAGTGGAGTCTCTGTTGAGACTCTGAGTCTCTGAGTGCTGTTGAGACTCTGATTGGAGTCACACAGACTCTGGGTCCTGGGAAGCTTCGAAGCTTTGTGGTTCTAGAAATCCTATAGGAGACGGTCCACAACGGGTGAAGCAAATGTTGTCAGTAGAAGTGGTGAAGCCAAGGATCTGCAATTCCGACTAGAGGTGCCGATGTACATACAGGACAAATTCATCTTGTGTGAATGTAGTTCAGGCACGTTGAAGATGAATGCAGTTATGTTAATGCCTAACATATCCTATCTTCTGCCTCCCATCAGGGACCACCTCTGCAGTTTTTGATGCTCCTGTAAGTCATGTACAGGGGAATGGAGAGTGGGCTCTGCACAGTCTGAGCCCTGACTTACCCTGTGTGTATCTTGGGATACTTTGTATTTCTGTGATGTAACATCACCTCTTTCATTTCTGATTTATTTGGGCACTCTCTTTTTAAAAAAACATACTACTGTTGTCTTTTATTCTTTACAGCAGTTTAATAAGTGTTTAATCTACTACCCTTACTCTATGTATACTTTTGGCAGTGAGATTTTTACTTTTGTTTGTTTTCTGGTTACTATCAATAATTAGTGAGACTTCTTTTAAGTTACCTTCAACATTGCTTATAAAACGGCTTTATTAGTGATGACAGAGCTTTAATAGAAGTCGTGTTCTGGTTGTAAATTAGAACGCAGTGTGCCAGCAAAAAGCCCCTTAAGTTTATGGCTCATTGCTTCTTGTTCTTTTTTTAATTTAATTTTTATTTTTTATCAGAGCAAATTAGATTAAAATGTTTTGTTTGTTCTAGGTGTGCAAGATGTGGTTCTTTTACACATATACATATATCTATACTTCTTCGGATCATTTTCCCATGTAGGTTATGACACAGTGTTGACTAGTATTCTCTTGGTATTGCGTAGGGCTTTGGTGATTATATATTTCACATGTGTTTCTATATCTATGTTAACCCCAATATCCTAATGTATCCAATCCTCACACCTTTCCATTTGGTGAAGTGTAAGTTTGTTTAATGAATCTGTGATTGCATATCTCTGTGGAAATATCTTCATTGGTATCAGTTTTTAACTAACAACTATAAGTGATATTATATGTGTCTTTTGCTTTCTCACTTTCTACCACTTGCATGATTACTTCTAGACTCATCTATGGTGCTGCAAATGGCATTGTGCCATTTTTTCTTTGGCTAATTAATATTCCATCTGTACATGTACCAGTTCTTCTTTGTCCACTCATCGCTTTGTGGACTTTTTGGTTACTTCCATGTCTTGGCTATTGTAATACTGCTGCAGTGCAGATTTGCCTTCCTATATCTTTCCAATTCTGTCGTCTTAGGTCATGAGCCCTGGACTGGGCCTGCTGGATCATATAGTAGCTCAATGTTTACCTTTCCAAGGAACTTCCATACTGTGACCATTAGTGGTCTTACAACATTACGTCCCACTTCAAATTGAAGGTATGCATTTCTCCACAACCCCTTCAGCATTGATCGTTTGTAGTTTTTTTGCAGATGGTTACACTGAGTGGTGTGAGCTCATACCTCTCTGTGGTTGAATTTGCATGGGTCTCATAATCCCTAGAAATTGAGCTTTCAGGCATGTCCTTTTATTTTTCAATCTCTGAGTGCAGCTTAATTCTTCAAATTGTTGTCTTGAATTCTGTGCCACATTTTGAAATTTTTTGACCTTTACCTGCATCAAGACATTTTGAAGGCAGGTTTCATTTACAGCCCTGCAATACTTGTGCATATGAAGTGACCATTAGCGCAGATTTTATAGCTGCTGTTGCAGGGAAAGGCCAGAGAGCGACAGCCTTTCTACGTTCCCCACTCTGGTAACTAGGGAAACAGACCTTCCTGCCAGTGGTGTTCCTCGGTTATAAATTAGAGTGGAAGGTGCCCTGATACACCCCCAAAAGATTGTCTCCTTATTTATGTTTGTTTTTTATATTTAATTTATAGTTTTAAGTGGAGTAATATTCCATTGTTTACATGGGCCACTTCTTTGTGCATTCCTCTGTTGATGGACATTTTCGTTGCTTCCAAGTGTTGGCTATGGTAAATATTGCTGGAGTGCAGTACTGCCAGCCTGTGACTTTTGATTCTCATTTTCTCAGGTGATAGGCCCAGCAGTGGGTATGCTTCACTGACTGGTAGCTCAATGTTTACCTTTTCAAAGCACCTCCACTGTGTTTTCATTGGTGGCTCTTCCCACGTCCCACCTACCACCGAGGGTACGCATGTCTCCACAACCCCTTCAGCATTTATTGTTTGCAGAATTTTTGCTTATGGCCATTCTGAACGGTGTGAGCTGATAGGTTTATGTAATTTTGATTTGCATGTCTTTCATAATTCCTAATGTTCAGCATTTTTCCACGCCTTTCTCTTTTCCTTAAAAAATAAAAAGAAAAAAGTGTGAGTACAATATACCTCTTAAAATTGTCTTCTTGGAAGGTTGCCGTTTTTGAAATTTGTGGTCGATTTTCCGCCCCAGGATTTTTTTTGAGAGCAGGTGTCATTTACATGCCTGCAATGATTGTGAATATGTAGTGACCTTTAGCTCTGTGTTTAAAGCTGCTGTTGTGGGAATCGGCCAAAAGGCGGCAGCATTTCTCCATTGCAAATCTGGTTACTAGGGCAGCAGAGCCTTTCTGGAAGTCGTGTTCTTAGGTTGTAAATGAGAATGGAATGTGCCGGGAAAAAGCCCCTGAAGTTTATGTCTCATTACTTCTTGTTCGTTCTTTTAATTGTTTTAATCGGGGTAATGATTAGAATATACTTTGTCCTAGGTATACACAATCTAGTTCATTTGCACATTATATGTATTATATATGTAAATTATATATATATTATACGTATATATATATACACAAACATATATATATTCATGTACAGATACTGTTCCCATGTAAAAGATTACAGTGTTCCCTAGGCCTCCCTTGCTATATGCTTGGTCTTTTTGATATATGTACTTAGTCTGTATTTGTATATGTGTGGTAAACCGAATCTTAATTTATCCATTGCCACCACCTTTCCCTTTAGATACGCACAGTTTGTTGTTTAAGTTTGTGAGTGTCCTTCTCTGTGGAAATATGTCCATTTTTGTCAGCTAGGTAACAGCTGTAAGTGACATCATAGGATATATGTCTTTTGCTTTCCAACTTACCTCATGTTCTGTGAGTATATCTAGGCTCATCTCTGCTGCCTCAAAGAGCAGTGTTTCATTGTTTTCCATGGCTAATATTCGACTGTGTACATGGACCACTTCTCCTTTATCCATTCACCTGTTGATGGACATTTAGGTTGCTTCACTGTCTTGGCTATTGTGAATAAGGCTGCAGTACAGCAGTTGTAGCCTGTGTCTTCTGGATTCTGGCCTTCTCAGGTGAGAGGCCCAGTGGTGCGCCTGCTGGGTTGAATGGTAGCTCAATTTTTACTTTGAAACGCAGCTCCTTTCTGTTCTCATTATTGTCTGTTTCCACTTTACATCTCACCAGCAGCTAGACGGTACACAGTTTTCTAAAACCCCTTCAGCATTTATTGTTTGTATACTTTTTGCTGATGGTCAGTCGACTGGTGTGAGTTGAAAACTTTTTGTAGGTTAGATTGCATGAGTCTAATAATTCCTGAGGTTGAGCTTCTATCCATTTTCCTTTTTTTAAAAAGAGAGTGAGTAAACCTTACATCTTCATACTATCTTCTTGAAAAATTTGCCTGTTTTGAATTTTTTTGTCCATTCCCTATGTCAGCACAATTTTTGAGGGCAGGTGTCCTTTCCAGCCCTGAGTCCTCGTGAATGTTCAGTGACTATTAGCTGTGGGTTTCCTCTCCCTCTTGAATGAAACGGCCACACGGCGGCAGCATTTCTACATTTCCAACCCTGGGTTTTTGGGCAGCAGAGCCTTCCTGGAAATCGGGTTAGTAGGCTGCAAATTAGAGTGGAATGTGCCAGGGCAAACCCCCAAGAGCTTCTATCTCCTTACTTCTTGTTTGATTTTTAAATTTAATTTTTATGAATTATGAGAGCTTATTTGATAAAAATGTTTCTTCTAGGTGTACTGAATCTGGTTCATTATATATATTTATCTGTCTATTCATCTTTGGTTCCTTTACCGTGTAGGTTATTACACAGTGATGAGTAGACCTCTCTTGGTATTTTGTGATTATTTTGTGATTATATATTTCATATGTGTTAGTACTTTTTGTGATATTTTGTGATTATATATTTTGTGATTATATCATATGTGTTAGTACATGTCTGTTAACCCCCATATCCTAATTCATACATTCATTACACCTTTCCATTTGGTAGAAAATAATTTTGTTTTCTTAATCCATGCGTGTCCTTCTCTTGGAAATAAGTCCGTGTGTATCAGTTTTTAGGTAACACCTATAAGTGATATCATAGACTGTTTTTTTGGTTTCTTTCTTACTTCAAGTTGGGTGATTATATCTAGATCCTTCTCTGGTGGTACCAACGGCACTGTTTCATTCTTCCCATGGTTGATATTCCATTGTGTACATGGACCACTTCTTCTTTGTGCATTCATCTGTTGATGGACATTTTGGTTGCTTCCAAGTCTTGGCTATGGTAATTATTGCTGTAGTGAAGGATTGCCAGCCTGTGTCTTTTTGACTCTGGTGTTCTCCGGTGATAGGTCTAGCAGTGGCACTACCAGATCATATGGTAGCTCAATTTTTAACTTTAAATGGAACACCATTCTCTTCTCACTACTGGCTGTTACCACTTTACATCCCACCAGCAGCTAGAGGGTACTCAGTTTTCTAAAACCCTTTCAGCATTCATTATTTGTAGACTATTTTGCTGATCATCATTCTCATGGCTGTGAGGTGAACGTTTTTTGTAGATTGGATTTGAATGGCTTTATTAGTTCCTGATGTTGAGCATTTTTCCATGCATTCTTTTTATACAAAAAAGGAAAGAAAAAGAAACGAGAAAATGTGCATAAAATATGCCTCTTGATATTGTCTTATTGAAATGTTGACGTCTTTTGAATTTTCTGCCTGATTTACGACCCTAGGATTTCTTTTTCAGGCCCAGTGTCCTTTTTAGTCCTGAAAATATTTTGAATAATAAGTGACCATTACCGCTTGGTTTAAAGCCGCTTTTGTGTGAAAAGGCCAGAAGTCGGCAGCATTTCTGCTTACCAAATCTGGTTACTGGGGCAACAGAGCCATAATGGAATTTGTGTTCTAGGTTGTAAATTAGAATGGAATGTGCCAGGAAAAGCCCCTTAAGATTATGTCTCATTACTTCTTCGTTTTTTTAATTTAATTTTCATTACTTCTTCGTTTTTTTAATTTAATTTTTATTTTTTATCACAGCAAATTTGATTACAATGTTATGTTTGTTCTAGGTGTGCAAGATGTGGTTCTTTAAACATGTACATATATCTATTCTTCGGATCCTTTTCCCATGTAGGTTATGACACAATGTTGAGTAGTCTTCTCTTGGTATCCCATAGGTCTTTGGTATTATATATTTCACATGTGTTTCTGTATCTCTGTTAAGCCCAATATCGTAATGTATCCAATCGTCACACCTTTCCATTGGTGAACCATAAGGTTGTTTAATGAATCTGTGATTGCCTTTCCCTGTGGAAATATCTTCATTGGTATCAATTTTTAGGTAACACCTATAAGTGATATGATAGGATATGTGTCTTTCACTTTCTTACTTACTACAAGTTGCGTGATTACTTCTAGACTCATCTATGGTGATGCAAATTGTATATTGTGTCATTTTTTTGCTAGCTAATATTCCATCTCTACATGTAGCAGTTCTTCTTTGTCCACCCATCTCTTGGTGGACTTTTTGGTTACTTCCATATCTTGGCTATTGTAATACTGTGCTATGCAGATTTGCCTCTCTTTCTGTCCAATTCTGTCTTCTTAGATAATAGGTCCAGGAATGGGCCTGCTGGATCATGTGGTAGGTCAATGTTTACCTTTTAAGGCACCTCCCTTGTGCTCTCATTAGTGGCTCTTCCCAGATTATGTCCCACTTAAAGTTGAGGGTATGCATTTCTTCACAACACTTTCAGCATTTGTTGTTTATACTTTTCTTGCTGATGCTTATTCTGACTGGTGTGAGCTGATACCTCTTTGTGGATCAATTTGCATGTGTCTCATAATCCGTTGAAATTGAGCTGTAAGGCATGTCCTTTTTGCTTTTTAAACTGTGATTACAGCTAAGTTCTTTAAAGTGTTTTCTTAAAGTATGTGTGTCACATTTTGAAATGTTTTGGCCATTACCTCCCTCAAGACATTTTGAGGGCAGGTTTCATGTACAGCTCTGCAGTACTTGTTCACATGAAGTGACCATTAGCACAGTCTTTAAAGCTGCTTTTTCAGGTAATGGCCAGAGGGCGGCAGCCTTTCTACATTCCCCACGCTGGTACTAGGGAAACAGACCTTCCTGCCAGTGGTGTTCCTCGGTTATAAATTAGAGTGGAATGTGCCCGGATAAACCCACAAAAGCTGATGTCTCCTTACTTTTGTTTGTTTTTTAAATTTAATTTTTTATTGGAGTCATATTCCATTGTGTACATGGAGCAATTCTTGGTGCATTTCTCTGTTGATGGACATTTTCGTTGCTTCTAAGTTTTGGCTATGGTAAATATTGCTGGAGTGCAGTATTGCCACCCTGTGTCTTTTTCATTCTGGTTTGCTCAGGTGATGGGCGCATTAAAGGACCTACGAGATCACATGGCAGCTCAATTTTTACCTTTAAACGCACCTCTATTATGTTCTCACTGCTGACTGTTACCAGTTTACATCCCCCAGCAGCTAGAGGGTACACAGTTCTCTATAACCTCTTCAGCATTTAATCTTTGTAGAGTTTCTGCAGAAGATCCTTCTGACGGCTGTGAGGTGAACGTTTCTGTAGATTGGATTTGCATGGCTTTATTAATTCCTGATGTTGAGCATTTTTCCATGCCCACTGCTGGGGCTATCACCTGAGAAGATGAGAATCAAAAAGTCACAGGCTGGCAATACTGAACTCCAGCAATATTTACCATAGCCAACACTTGGAATCAAAGAAAATGTCCATCCACAGAGGAATGCACAAGGAAGAAGTTGTCCACGTACACAAAAAAATATTACTTCACTAAACAATATAAATTAAATTTAAAAAACAAACATAAGTAAGACACATCAGCTTTTGTGGGTTTATCCGGGCACGTTTCACTCTAATTTATAACCGAGGAACACCACTGTCAGGAAGGTCTGTTTCCCTAGTATCAGCGTGGGGAACGTAGAAATGCTGCAACCCTCTGGCCGTTACCTGCAACAGCAGCGTTAAAATCTGTGCTAATGGTCACTTCATATGAACAGGTACTGAAGGGCTGTAAATAAAACCTACCCTCAAGAACTCTTGTGGGAATGGCCAAAAGATTTCAAAATGTGGCACATACTTTAAGAAAACCATTTGAAGAAGTAAGCTGTAATCATAGTTTAAAAAAAAAAGGATATGCCTTAAAGCTCAATTTCAACGGATTATTAGACACATGCAAATCCAACCACAAAGAGGTGTCAGCTCACACCAGTCAGAATAATCATCAGCAAGAAAACTACAAACACGGAATGCTGAAGGTGTTGGGGAGAAATGCATACCCTCAACTTTAAGTGGGGCATAACCTGGAAAGAGCCACTAATGAGAACAGAATGGAGGTGGCTTTAAAAGGTAAAGATTGAGCTACCATATAATCCAGCAGGCCCATGCCTGGACCTATAAAGTAAGAGAGAATTGGAGAGACACAGGCAGGCAAATCTGCATTGCAGCAGTATTACTATAGCCAAGACATAGAAACAACCAAAAAGTCCATCAACAGATGAGTGGACAAAGAACAGGTACACGTACAGATGGAATATTAGCCAATGAAAAAAATGGCACAATGCCATTTGCAGCACCACAGATGAGTCGAGTTAATCACGCAACTTACAGTAAGTCACAAAGCGAAAGACACATATCCTATGATATCACTTATATGTTTTACCTAAAAGTTGCTAGAGGTAATCACCCAAATTGTCGTAAGTCAGAAAGCGAAAGACACATATCCTATGATATCACTTGTAGGTGTTACTTAAAAGTTGATACCACTGAACATATTTCCACAGAGAAAGGCAATCACAGATTCATTAAACAGACTTAGGGTTCACCAATGGAAAGGTGTGAGGATTGTATACATTAGGATATTGTGTTTAACAGATATACAAACACAGGTAAAATATATAATCACCAAAGACCTACGGAATACCAAGAGAAGACTCCTCAACGTTGTGTCATAACCTACATGGGAAAAGGATCTGAAGAAGACTACATATATGTATATGTGTTAAAGAACCACATCTTGCACACCTAGAACAAAGAGAACAGTGTAATCAAATTTGCTCTGATAAAAAATAAAAATTAAATTCAAAAAATGAACAAGAAGTAATGAAATATAAACTTAAGAGGCTTTTTCCTCACCCATTCCATTACAGTTTACAACCTAGGAACACAACTTCCAGAAAGTCTCTGTTGCCCTAGTAACCAGATTTCGTAATGGAGAAATGCTGCCGCCTTGTGGCCGTTTCCCACAAGAGCAGCTTTAAACCCAGAGCTAATGGTCACTACATATTCACAATCATTGCAGGTCTGTAAATGACACCTGCTCTCAAAAAAAATCCTGTGGTCCAAAATCGACTAAAAAATTCAAAAGAGGGCAACCTTCCAAAAGGAAAATTTCAAGAGGTATATAGTACTCACACTTTTTTTTCCCTTTTTTTTACTAGAAAAGAAAAAGCCGTGGGAAAATGCTGAACATTAGGAATTATTAAGGACGTGCAAATCCAAATTTTAAAAACCTATCACCTCACACCACTGAGAACCGCCATCGGCAAAAATTGTGCAAACAGTAAATGCTGAAGGGGTTGTGGAGAAATGCGTACCCTTGGTGCTAAGTGGGACGTGGTAAGAGCCAATAATGAAAACACAATGGAGGTACCTTCAAAAGACAGATACCTTATGATATCACTTATAGGTGTTACCTAAAAATTGACACCCACGAACATGTTTCCAAGAGAAGGACACACATGGATTAAGAAAACAAAATTATTTTTAACCAAATGGAAAGGTATAAGGAATGGATGAATTAGGATATGGGGCATAACAGACATGTACTAACACATGAAATATATAATCACAAAATGCCTATGGAATACCAAGAGAGGTCTGCTAAACACTCTGTAATAACCAACATGGGAAAGGAACCAAAGATGAATAGATAGATACATAGATATAATGAACCAGAAACTGTACACCTAGAACAAAAACAACATTTTTATCAAATTTGCTCTGATAATATATAAAAATTAAATTTAACAAACAAACAAGAGGTAAGGAGATGTATGCTCTTGGGGGTGTTCCCTGGCACATTCCACTCTAATTTGCAGCCTACTCGCATGATTTCCAGGAAGGCACTGCTGCCCAAAAACCCAGATTGTGAATGTAGAAATGCTGCCGACTTGTGGCCGTTTCCCGCAAGAGCGGCTTTAAACCCACAGCTAATAGTCACTTCACATTCACAAGGACTCCGGGCTGTAAAGGACACCTGCCCTCAAAAACTGTCCTGAGGTAGGGAATGGCCAAAAAAATTCAAAACAGGCAAAATTTTCAAGATGATAATATGAAGAGTTAAGTTTTACTCACTCTCTATTTTAAAAAAAGGAAAAGGGATAAAACCTCAACATCAGGAATTATTAGACTCATGAAAATCTAATCTACAGAACGGTTTCAACACACACCAGTCGACTGACCATCAGCAAAAAGTCTACAAACAATAAATGCTGAAGGGGTTTTAGAGAACTGTGTACCCTCTAGCTGCTGGTGAGATGTAAAGTGGTAAGAGCCAATAATGAGAACAGAAAGGAGCTGCGTTTAAAAGTAAAAATTGAGCTACCATTCGATGCAGCAGTCCCACCGCTGGGCCTCTCACCTGAGAAGACCAGAATCGAGAAGACACAGGCTGCAAAAGCTGCACTGCAGCCTTATTCACAATAGCCAAGACATGGAAGCAACCTAAATGTCCATCAACAGATGAATGGATAAAGAAGAAGTGGTGCATGTACACAGTGGAATATTAGCCATGGAAAACAATGCAACACTGCTCTTTGAGACACCATACATGAGCTTAGAGATAATCACAGAACATGAGGTAAGTAAGAAAGCAAAAGACATATATCCTATGATATCACTTATAGGTGTTAACTAAAAACTGACAATAATGGACATATTTCCACAGAGGAAGACACACACTGACTTAAAAAACAAAGTATGTGTATCTAAACGGAAAGGTGGTGGGAATGGATAAATTAAGATTAGTTTTACCATACCTATACAAATACAGATTAAGTACATATATCAAAAAGACCGAGCACATAGCAAGGGAGGTCTACGGAACACTCTGCAATCTTTTATATGGGAAAAGGATCTGTACATGAATAGATATATATGATGTACAAATGAACCAGACTGTGTACAACTAGGACAAACTGTATTCTAATCATTACCCGGTTAAAACATTTT
The DNA here is from genome assembly GCF_002837175.3 of Physeter macrocephalus. NCBI lineage: Eukaryota > Metazoa > Chordata > Mammalia > Artiodactyla > Physeteridae > Physeter > Physeter macrocephalus. Next base: position 24,584,934 of record NC_041225.1, read on the forward strand.
AAACAACGAAAACAAGTAATGAGACAAACTTCAGGAGCTTTTTCCAGGCACATTCCATTCTAACTTACAACCTAGGAACAGGACTTCCAGAAAGGTTCTGCTGCCCTAGTAACCAGATTTGGCAATGGAGAAATGCTGCCCCCTTGTGGCCGTTTCCCACAACAGCAGCATTAAACCCAGTGCTAATGGTCACTAAATATTCAGAATCATTGCAGGCATGTAAATGACACCTGCTCTCAAAATAAATCCTTGGGGTGAAACACCGACCACAAATTTCAAAAAAATTCTGAACGTTAGGTATTATTAAAGACATGCAAATCCAAATTACAAAAACCTATCAGCTCACAGCAGTTAGAATGGCCATGAGCAAACATTCTGCAACCAGTAAATTCTGAAGCAGTTGTGGAGAAATGAGTACCTCGGTGCTAATAGGGACATGGTAAGAGCCACTAATTAAAATACAGTGGAGTTGATTTGAAAAGGTAAACATTGAGCTACCAGTCAATGAAGCATACCCACTGCTGGGCCATCAGCAAAAATTCTGCAAACAATAAATGCTGAAGGGGTGGTGAAGAAATGCGTACCCTCTGTTCTAAGTGGGACGTGGTAAGAGCCACTCACGAAAACACAATGGAGTTGCCTGGAAAGGGTAAACATTGAGCTACCGTTCAATCAAGCATACCCACTGCTGGATCTGTCACCTGAGAGGATTGAGAATCAAAAGTCACAGGCTGGCAATCCTGCACTCCAGCAATATTTACCATAGCCAACACTTGGAAGCAATGAAAATATCCATCAACAGAGGAATGCACAAAGAAGAAGTGGTCCATGTACACAATGGAATATTACTCCACTAACAAATATAAATTTATAAAACAAACATAAGTAAGGAGACATAAGCTTTTGGGGGTTTATCAGGGCACACTGCACTCTAATTTATAACTGCAGAAAACCACTGGCAGGAAGGTCCGTTTCCCTAGATACCAGAGTAGGGAACGCAGAAATGCTGCCGCCCTCTGTCCAATACCTGAAACAGCAGCTTTGAAATCTGTGCTAATGGACACTTCATATGCACAAGTACTGTAGGGCTGCAAATGAAACCTGCCCTCAAAATGTCTTGATGCAGGTAAAGGCCAGAAAATTTCAAAATGTGGCACATATTTCAAGAGAACAATTGAAGAATTAAGCTGCACTCACAGTTTGAAAAATAAAAGGACATCCCTGAAAGCTGAATTTCAAGGGATTATGAGACCCATGGAAATCCAACCACAAAGAGATATCAGCTCACGCCACTCAGAATAACCATCAGCAAAAAAAAATACAAACGATCAATGCTGAAGGGGTTGTGGAGAAATGCATACCCTCAATTTGAAGTGGGACGTAACCTGGTAATTGCCACCTAATGGGCACAGAATGGAGGTGCCTTTAAAATGTAAACATTGAGCTACCATATGATCCAGCAGGCCCACTCTATAGGCCTATAACCTCAGAAGACAAAATTGGAAAGACACAGCAGGCAGATCTGCACTGCAGCAATATTACAATAGGCAAGACATGGAAGCAACCGAAAAGTCCATCAACAGATGAGTGGACAAAGAAGAACTGGTACATGTACAGATAGAATAGTAGCCAAGGAAAAAAATGCAACAATACCATTTGCATCACTATAGATGAGTCTAGAAGTAATCACGCAACTTGTAGTAAGTGAGAAAGCAAAGACATATCCTATGATATGACTTATAGATGTTACCTTAAAATTGTTACCAATAAAGATATTTCCACAGAGAAAGGCAATCACAGATTCATTAAGAACACTTATGGTTCACTAAATGGAAAGGTGTGAGGATTGGATACATTACAATATTGGGGTTAAGAGAGATATACAAACACATGTGAAATATATAATCACCAAAGACCTACGGAATACCAAGAGAAGACTACTCAACATTGTGTCATAACCTACATGGGAAAAGGATCCAAAGAATAGATATATGTATATGTGTAAAGGAGTCACATCTTGCACACATAGAACAAACAAAAGAGTGTAATCAAATTTGCTCTGATAAAAAATAAAAATTAAATTAAAAATACAAACAGCAAGTAATTAGACATAAACTTAGAGATTTTTCCTGGCACATTCCATTCTAATTTACAACCTACAACACAACTTCCATTATGGCTCTGTTGCCCTAGTAACCAGATTTGTCAAGGAGAAGTGCTGCCGCCTTCTGGCTGTTTCACACAACAGCAGCTTTAAACCCAGCACTAATGGTCACTTAATATTCAGAATAATTGCAGGCCTGTAAATGACACCTGCCATCAAAATAATCCTGGGGTCGTAAATCAACCAGAAAATTTAAAAGACGTCAACATTTCAAGAAGACCATTTCAAGAGGCATATTTTACACACATTTTGTCTTTTCCTGCTTTGTTTATAAAGAAAAAGGTAATGGAAAAATACTTAACATCAGCAATTAATAAAGCCATGCAAATCCAATCTACAGAAACGTTCACCTCACAGCCATCAGAATGATCATCAGGAGAATAGTCTACAAAGAATGAATGCTGAAAGGTTTCAGAGAACTTGTACCCTCTTGCTGCTGGTGGGAGGTAAACTGGTAACAGCCAGTAGTCAGAAGAGAATGGCAGTGCATTTAAAGTTAAAAATTGAACGACCATGTGATCTGGTAGGTCCCCTGATGTGCCTATCACCTGAGCAGACCAGAATGAAAAAGACACAGGCTTGCAATCCTGCACTGCAGGAACATTTACCATAGCCAAGACTTGGAAGAAACCAAAATGTCCATCAACAAAAAAATGTACAATGAAGAAGTGGTCCATGTACACAATGTCACATTAGCCTTAGAAAATAATTTAACAGTGCCATTTGCACCACCATATAAGGACCTACAGATAATCACCCAACTGGAAGAAAGAAACTGAAAGACAGATATCCTATGACATCACTTCTAGGTGTTACCTAAAAATTGATACCCATGAACTTATTTCCAAGAGAAGGAAAATCATGGACTAAGAAAACAAAATTGTTTAACCAAATGGAAAGGAGTAAGTAATGGATGAATTAGGATATGGTGGTTAACAGACATGTACTAACACATATAAAATATATAATCACAAAATACCCATGGAATATCAGGAGAGGTCTACTCAACACTCTGTAATAACCTACACGGGAAAGGATCCAAAGACGAATAGACAGATACATTGATATGATGAACCACATTCTGTACACCTAGGAGAAACAACAGTTTTATCAAATTTGCTCTGATAATTCATAAAAATTAAATTTAAAAAACAAGAAGTAAGGAGATAGAAGATCTTGGGGGTGTGCCCTGGCACATTCCACTCTAATTTGCAGCCTATTCACACGATTTCTAGGAAGGCTCTGCTGCCCACAAACCCAGAGTTGGAAATGTAGAAATGCTGCCGCCTTGTGGCCATTTCCCACAAGAGCGGCTTGAAACCCACAGCTAATGGTCCCTTAACATTCACAAGGACTCAGGGCTGTAAAGGACACCTATCCTAAAATATTGTGCTGAGGTAGGGAATGAACAAAAAAATTCAAAACTGGCAATTTTTTCAAGAAGATCATATGAAGAGGTAAGTTTGACTCACTCTCTTTTAAAAAAATGGAAAATGGATAAAACCTCAACCTCAGGAATTATTAGACTCATGCAAATCTAATCTACAAAAAGGTTTCAACTCACACCAGTCGACTGACCATCAGCAAAAAGTCTACAAACAATAAATGCTGAAGGGGTTTTAGAGAACTGTGTACCCTCTCTAGCTGCTGGTGAGATGTAAAGTGGTAACAGCCAATAATGAGAACAGAAAGGAGGTGCAGTTAAAAGTCAAAATTGAGGTACCATTCGATCCAGCAGGCGCACCACTGGGCCTCTTACCTGAGAAGACCAGAATCCAGAAGACACAGGCTGCAAAAGATGCACTGCAGCCTTATTCACAATAGCCAAGACATGGAAGCAACCAAAATGTCCATCAACAGATGAATGGTTAAAAAAGAAGTGGTCCTTGTACACAATGGAATATTAGCTATGGAAAACAATGAAACACTGCTCTTTGAGGCACCATAGTTGAGCCTAGAGATAATCACAGAACATGAGATAAGTCGGAAAGCAAAAGACATATCCTATCGTATCACTTATAGGCGTTATCTAACAACTGACACAAATGAACATCCTTCCACAGAGAAAGACATTCTCAGACTTAGAGAACAAACTGAGCTCATCTAAAAGGAAGTGTGGGGGGAATGGAAAAATTAAAATTAGTGTTACTATACGTATACAAATACATGTTATATACATATATCAAAGAGACCGACCATATAGCAAGGGAGGTCTACGGAACACTCTGTAATATTTACATGTGAAGGGGATCTGTACATGAATAGACATATATAATGTACAAATGAACCAGATTGTGTACACCTAGGAGAAACGATATTCTAATCATTACCCTGAGTAAAAAAATTTAAATAACCAAGAAGTAGTAATGAGACATAATCTCATGGGCGTTTCTCCTGGCATAGTCCATTCTAACTTACAACCTAGGAACACGACTTCCAGGAAGGCTCTGCTGCCCTAGTACCCAGATTTGGGAATGGAGAAATGTTGCCTCCTTGTGGCCGTTTCCCACAACAGCAGCTTTAAACACAGTGCTAATGGTCACTAAATATTTACCAAACTTGCAGGCCTGTAAATGACACCTGCCCTCCAAAAAAATCCTGGGGTGGAAAATCGACCGAAAATTCAAGAGGGCAACCTTCCAAGAAGACATTTTCAAGAGGTATATTGTACTCACACTTTTTTCTTTTTTTTTTTTAACAGAAAAGAAAAAGGCGTGGAAAAATGATGTATTTTAGGAATTTTTAAAACATGCAAACCCAAATTACAAAAACGTATCAGCTCACAGCAGTCAGAATGGTCATTAGCAAAAATGCTGCAAACAATAAATGCTGAAGGGATTGTGGAGAAATGCATACCCTCTGTTTTAAGGGGGACGTGGTAAGATCCACTAATGAAAACACAATGGAGGTGCTTTGAAAAGGTAAACATTGATCTACTACTCAATCAGTCACACCCACTGCTGGGCCTATCACCTGAGAAAATGAGAATCAAAAAGTCACAGGCTGGCAATCTTGCTCTCCAGCAATATTTAACATAGCCAACACTTGGAAGTAGCGAAAATGTCCATCAACAGAGGAATGCACCAAGAAGAAGTGGTCCATGTACACTATGGAATATTACTCCAAAGAAAATATAAATTATATTTTAAAAACAAACAAAAGTAAGGAGACATCAGCTATTGGGGGCTTATCTGGGCAAATTCCACTCTAATTTATAACCAAGGAAGACCACTGGCCAGAAGGTCTGTTTCCCTAGTACCAGCGTGGGGAGTGTAGAAAGGCTGCCGCACTCTGGCCGTTACCTGCAAAAGCAGCTTTAAAGCCTGTGCTAATGGTCACGTCATGTGAACAAGTACTGCAGGGCTGAAAATGAAACCTGCCCTCAAAATGTCTTGAGGGAGGTAATGGCCAAAAAATTTCAAAATGTGACACATACTTTAAGAAAACACTTTGAAGAACTAAGCTGTAATCACAGTTTGAAAAATAAAAAGGACATGCCTTAAAGCTCAATTTCAACGGATTATGAGTCGCATGCAAATTCATCCACAAAGAGGTATCAGCTCACACCAGTCAGAATATCCATCAGCAAGAAAACAACAAACAATAAATGCTGAAGGTGTTGTGGAGAAATGCATACCCTCAACTTTAAGTGGAATGTACCTGGAAAGAGCCACTAATGAGAACAGAATGGTGGTGCCTTTAAAAGGTAAACACTGAGCCACCATATGATACAAGAGGCCCTCTCCTGGGCCTATAACATAAGAAGATAGAATTGGAAAGACACAGGCAGGCAAATCTGCATTGCAGCAGTATTACAATAGCCAAGACATGGAGGCAACCAAAAAGTCCATCAAGAGGTGAGTGGACAAAGAACTGGTACATGTACAGATTGAATATTAGCTAGGGAAAAAAAATGAAACAGTGCCATTTGCAGCACCATAGACGATTCTAGAGGTAATCAGGCAAATTATACTAAATCAGACAGCAAAAGACACATATCATATAATATCACTTATATGTGTTAGCTAAAAATTGATACTAATGAAGATATTTCCACAGAGAAAGGCAATCACAGATTCATTAAACAAACTTATGGTTCACCAAATGTAAATATGTGAGGATTTGATACATTAAGATATTGGACTTAATAGTGATATACAAACACATGTGAAATATATAATCACCAAAAACCTATGGAATACCAAGAAAAAAATACTCAACACTGTGTCATAACCTACATGGGAAAAGGATCTGAAGAATAGATATATGTATATGTGTAAAAGCACCACATCTTGCCCACCTAGAACAAACAAGACATTGTAATCAAATTTGCTGTGATTAAAAAATAAAAACTCAATTAAAAATACGAACAAGAACTAATGAGACATAAAGTTAAGGGGCTTTTTCCTGACACATTCCATTCTTATTTACAACCTAGGAACACAACTTCCAGAAACACTCTGCTGCCCTAGCTAGCAGATTTGGGAACAGACAAATGCTGCTGCCTTGTAACCTTTTCCCACAACAGCAGCTTTAAATCCAGCGCTAATGCTAACGTAATATTCAGAATAATTACAGGCCTGTAAATGACACCTGTCGTCAAAAAAAATCCTGGCATCATAAGTCGACCAGAAAATTCAAAAGATGTCAACATTTCAAGAAGACAATTTCAACAGGCATATTTTACGCACACCTTGTCTTTCTTTTTTGCTTGTTTCTTTAAAAAAAGAGGCATGGAAAAATCCTCGACATCAGGAAGTAATAAAGCCATGCAAATCCAATCTACAGAAATGTTCACCTCACAGCCGTCAGAATGATCATCAGCAAAAAGTTTACAAAGAATAGATGCTGAAGGAGTTTCAGAAAACTGTGTACCCTCTACTGCTGGGGCATGTAAACTGGTAATAGCCAGTAGTGAGAACAGAATGGATGTGCGTTTAAACATAAAAATTGAGGTACTATGTGATCTGTAGGCCCTATGATGGGCCTATCAGCTGAGCAGAGCAGAATCAAAAAGACACAGGCTGGTAATCCTGCACTGCAGGAACATTAACCATAGCCAAGACTTGGAAGAACCCAAAATGTCCATTAACAGAAAAACGCACAAAGAAGAAGATGTCCATGTACACAATGGAATATTAGCCATGGAAAAGAATGAAACAGTACCATTTGCACCACCACAGAAGGACCTAAAGTACATCACCCAACTTGAAGTCAGAAAGAAACCAAAAGACAGATACCCTATGACATCACTTCTAGGTGTTACCTAAAAATTGATACCCAAGAACTTATTTCCAAGAGAAGGACATGCATGGAATAAGAAAACAAAATTATGTTTAACCAAAGGGAAAGGGGTAAGGAATGAATGAAGTAGGATATGGGGGTTAAAAGACATGTACTAATACATATGAAATATATAATCACAAAATACCTATGGAATACCAGGAGAGGTCTACTCAACACTGTAAAAACCTACACGGGAAAAGATCTAAAGATGAATAGATAGATACATATACATAATAAACTGGTTTCTGTACACGTAGAACAAGCATAACATTTTTATCTAATTTGCTGTGATAATAAATAAAAATTAAATTTAAAAAACAAACAAGAAGTAAGGAGATACAAGCTCTTGGGGATTTGCCCTGGCACATTCGACTCTAATTTGCAGCCTACTACTACGATTTCCAGGAAGTCTCTGTTGCCCAGAAGCACAGAATTCGAAATGTAGAAATGCTGCCGACTTGTGGCCATTTCCCACAAGAGGGGCATTAAGCCCACAGCAAGTGGTCACTTAACATTCACAAGGACTCAGGGCTGTAAAGGACACCTGCCCTCAAAAAATATCCTGAGGTAGGGAATGGCCAAAAAAATTCAAAACAGGCACATTTTTGAATAAGATCGTATGAAGAGGTAAGTTTTACTCACGCTTTTTTTCAAAAAAGGAAAATGGATAAAAGCTCAACATCAGGAATTATTAGGCTCATGCAAATCTAATCTACAGAATGGTTTCAACTCACACCAGTCGACTGACCATCAGCAAAAAGTATACAAACAATAAATGCTGAAGGGGTTTTTAAGAACTGTGTACCCTCTAGCTGCTGGTGAGATGTAAAGTGGTAAGAGCCAATAATGAGAACAGAAAGGAGCTGCATGTACAAGTAAAAATTGAGCTACCAGTCGATCCAACAGGCCCACCACTGGGTCTCACGTGGGAAGACCAGAATCGAGAAAACACAGGCTGCACCAACTGCACTGCAGCCATATTCACAATAGAGAAGACATGGAAGCAACCTAAATATCCATCAACAGATGAATGGATAAAGAAGTGGTGCATGTACACAGTGTAATATTAGCCATGGAAATCAATGAAACACTGCTCTTTCAGGTACCATAGATGAGCCTAGAGAAAGTCACGGAACATGAGGTAACTTGGAAAGCAAAAGACGTATATCCTAGGATATCACTTATAGGCATTATCTAACAACTGACACAAATGAACATATTTCCACAGAGAAAGACACTCACAGACTTAGAAAACATACTATGCGTATCTAAAAGGAAAGGTGGTGGGAATGGATAAATTAAGATTAGGGTTACCATACATATACAAATACATATTAAATACATATAACAAAAAGACTGACCATATAGCAAGGGAGGTCTCTGGAACATTCTGTAATAATTTACATGGGAAGAGGATCTGTACATGAATAGATATGTATGATGTACAAATGAAGGAGATTGTGTACACCTAGGACAAACTGTATTCTAATCATTACCCCGATTAAAACAATTAAAACAACAAACACGAAGTACTGAGACATAAACTTCAGGGGCTTTTTCCTGGCACATTCCATTCTAATTTACAACCTAGGAACACGACTTCCAGAAACGCTCTCCTGCCCTAGTAAGCAGATTTGGTAATGGAGAAATGCTGCTGCCTTGTGGCCGTTTCCCACAACAGCAGTTTAAACCCACTGCTAATGGTCCTTAAATATTAACAATCATTGCAGGCCTATAAATGACACCTGCCCTCAAAAAAAGTCCTGGGGACGAAAATCCACCAGAAATTTCTCAAAGAGGGCAAGCTTTCAACAAGAGACTTTCAAGAGGTATATTTTACTCACTGTTTTTTTTTTTTTTTAACAGAAAAGAAAAAGGCCTGGAAAAATGATAAATTTTAGGAATGTTTAAAGACAGGCAAACCCAAATTACAAAAACCTATCAGCCCACACCGGTCACAATGGCCATTAGCAAAAATGCTGCAAACAATAATTCCTGAAGGGATTGTGGAGAAATGTGTACCCTCAGTTTTAAGGAGGACAAGGTAAGAGCCACTAAGGAAAACACAATGGAAGTGCTTTGAAAAGGTAAACACTGAGCTACCACTGAATCAAGCATACCCACTTCTGGGCCTATCACATGAGAAAATGAGAATCAAAAAGTCACAGGCTGGCAAACCTGCACTCCAGCAATATTTACCATAGCCAACACTTGGAAGCAATGAAAATGTCCATTCAACAGAGGAATGCACAAAGATAAAGTGGTCCATGTACAGAACGGAATATTACTCCAATAAAATATATAAATTAAATGTAAAAAACAAAATAAGTAAGGAGACATCAGCTTTTGTGGGGTTATCCAGGCACATTCCTCTCTAATTTATCACTGAGGAACACCACTGGCAGGAAGGACTTTTTCCCTAGGTACCAGAGTGGGGAACGTAGAAAGGCTGCTGCTCTCTGGCCTTTACCTGCAACAGCAGCTATAAAATCTGTGCTAATGGTCACTTCATATCAACAAGTACTGCAGGGCTGTAAATGAAACCTGCCCTCAAAATGTCTTCAGGGAGGTAATGGCCAAAATATTTCAAAATGTGGCACATACTTTAAGAAAACCATTTGAAGAAGTAAGCTGTAAGTACAGTGTGGAAAAAAAAGGACATGCCTTGGCTCAATTTCAAAGGATTATTAGAGGCATGCATATCCAACCACAAAGAGGTAACAGCTCACACCAGTCAGAATAACCATCAGCAAGAAAACTACAAACACGGAACACTGAAGGTGTTGGGGAGAAATACATACCCTCAACATTAAGTGGGGCGTAACCTGGAAAGAGCCACTAATAGGAACAGGATGGAGGTGCCTTTGAAAGGTTTTTCAGTGCAATTGAGCTACCATATGATCCAGCAGGCCTATTACTGGACCTATAACCTAAGAAGACAGAATTGGAAAGACACAGGCAGGCAAATCTGCATTGCACAGTATTACAATAGCCAAGATATGGAAGTAACCAAAAAGTCCTCCAACAGCTGGGTGGTCAGTGAAGAACTGCTACATGTAGAGATGGAATATGAGGTAGCGAAAAAATGAAACAATGCCATTTGCAGCACCATAGATGAGAGTAGAAGTAATCACGCAACTTGTAGGAAGTGAGAAAGCAAAAGACACATATCATATCACATATAGGCATTACCTAAAATTGATACCAATGAAGATATTTCGACAGAGAAAGGCAATCACAGATTCATTAAACAAACTTATGCTTCACCAAATGCAAAGGTGTGAGAATTGGATTCATTACAATATGGGGCTTAACAGAGATATATAAACACATGTGAAATACATAATCAACAACGACCTATGGCATACCAAGAGAAGACTACTCAACACTGTCATAACCTACATGGGAAAAGGATCTGAAGAATAGATATATGTATATGTGTAAAAGAACCACATCTTGCACACCTAGAACAAACAAAACATTGTAATCAAATTTGCTGTGATAAAATTAAAAGTAAATTGACAATACAAACAAAAAGTAGTGAGACATAAACTTATAGGGCATTTCCTGGCACATTCTATTCTAATTTACAACCTAGA
>NC_041225.1:24596482-24598163 GCF_002837175.3 Physeter macrocephalus
AAACAAGAAAAATCTCAAATAAACAATCTAACCTTACACCTAGAGGAACTAAAGAAAGAAGAACAAACCCAAAGTTAGTAGAAGGAAAGAAATCAAAGGTCAGAGCGGAAATAAATGAAATAGAAACAAAGAAAACAATAGCAAAGATCAAAAAAACTAAAAGCTGGTTCTTTGAGAAGATAAACAAAAATGATAAACCTTTAGCCAGACTCAAGAAAAAGAGGGAGAGGACTCAAATCAATAAAATTAGAAATGAAAAAGGACAAGTTACAACAGACACCACAGAAATACAAAGCATCATAAGAGACTACTACAAGCAACTCTATGCCAATAAAATGGACAACCTGGAAGAAATGGACAAATTCTTCAAAAGGGATATCCTTCCAAGACTGAACCAGGAAGAAATAGAAAATAAGAACAAACCTATCACAAGCAATGAAATTGAAACTGTGATTTAAAATCTTCCAACAAACAAAAGCCCAGAACCAGAGGGCATCACACGTGAATTCTATCAAACATTTAGAGAAGAGCTAACACCCAACCTTCTCAAACTCTTCAAAAAAATTGCAGGAGAAGGAACACTCCCAAACTCATTCTATGAGGTCACCATCACCCTGACACCAAAACCAGACAAAGATACTACAAGGAAAGAAAATTAGAGACCAACATCACTGATGAATACAGATGTAAAAATACTCAACAAAATACTAGCAAACAGAATCGAACAACACTAAAAGGCTCATACACCATGATCAAGTGGGGTTTATCCCAGGGATGCAAGGATTCTTCAGTATACACAAATCCATCAATGTGATACACCATATTAACAAATTGTAGAATAAAACCATATGATCATCTCAATAGATGCAGGAAAAGATTTTGAGAAAATTCAACACCCATTTTTGATAAAAACTCTGCAGAGTGGGCACAGAGGGAAACTACCTCAACATAATAAAGGCCATATATGACAAACCCACAGCAAATATCATTCTCAACGGTGAAAAACTGAAAGCATTTCCACTAAGATCAGGAACAAGATGAGGATGTCCACTCTCACCACTATTATTCAACATAGTTTTGGAAGTCCTAGCCACAGCAATCAGAGAAGAAAAAGAAATAAAAGGATATATACCATGTTCTTGGATTAGAAGAATCAATATTGTGAAAATGACTATACTACCCAAAACAATCTCGAGATTAAATGCAATCCCTATCAAATTACCGGTGGCAACTTCTACAGACCTAGAACAAAAAAATCTTAAAATTGTAGGGAAACACAAAAGACCCCGGATAGCCAAAGCAGTCTTGAGAGAGAAAAAAAGAGCTGGAGGAATGAGACTTCCAGACTTCAGACTATACTACAAAGCTACAGTAATCTAGACAATATGGTACTGACACAAAAACAGAAATATAAATCAATACAACAGGATAGAAAGCACAGAGATAAACCCACGTACTTATGGTTAACTAATCTATGACAAAGGAGGCAAGGGTATACAATGGAGAAAAGACAGTGTCTTCAGTAAGTGGTGCTGGGAAAACTGGACAGCTCCATGTAAAAGAATGAAATTAGAACTCTCCCTAACACCATACACAAAAATAAACTCAAAATGGATTAGAGACCTAAATGTAAGACCAGACACTATAAAACTCTTAGAGGAAAACATAGGCAGAACACTCT
>NC_041225.1:24599742-24601634 GCF_002837175.3 Physeter macrocephalus
TTTGCAAACGAATCAACGGACAAAGGATTAATCTCCAATATATATAAACAGCTCATGGAGCTCAACAGTAAAAAAACAAACAACCCAATCCAAAAATGAGCAGATGACCTAAATAGACATTTGTCCCAAGAAGACATACAGATGGCCAAGAAGCACATGAAAAGCTGCTCTACATCACTAAGTATTAGAGAAATATAAACCAGAACTACAATGAGGTATCACCTCACACCAGTTAGAATGGGCATCATGAGAAAATCTACAAACAAATGCTAGAGAGGGTGTGGAGAAAACGGAACCCTCTTGCACTATTTGTGGGAATGTAAATTGATACAGCCACTATGGAGGTTCCTTAAAAAACTAAAAATAGAATTACCATAGGACCCAGAAATCCCACTACTGGGCATATACCCAGAGAAAACTATTCATGTACAGATAATACAGACGGCCATTCTGACTGGTGTGAGCTGATAGGTTTTGGTATTTGGGTTTGCATGTCTTTAAAAATTCCTAAAATTCATCATTTTTCCACGCCTTTCTTTTCTGTTAAAAAAAAAGAAAAAAGTGTGAGTACAAAATACCTCTTGAAATTGTCTTCTTGGAAGGTTGCCCTCTTTTGAATTTTTTGGTCGATTTACGACCCCAGGATTTTTTTGGAGGGCAGGTGTCATTTACAGAATTGCAAATTTGGTGAATACTTAGTGACCTTTAGCAATGGGTTTAAAGCTGCTGTTGTGGGAAACGGCCACAAGGAGGCAGCATTTCTCCATTCCCAAATCTGGGTACTAGGTCAGCAGAGCCTTTCTGGAAGTCCTGTTCCTAGACTGTAAATTAGAATGGAATGTGCCAGGAGAAAACCCCATAAGTTTATATCTCATTACTTCTTGGTTTTTTTAATTTTTTAAATTGGGGTACAGATTATAGTTTGTCCTAGGTGCACACAATCTGGTTCATTTGTACATTACATATGTCTATTCATGTACAGATCCTCTTCCCATGTAAAATATTACGGAGTGTTCCATAGACCTCCCTTGCTATATGGTCGGTCTTTTTGATATATATATATAATATGTATTTGTATATGAATAGTAACACTAATCTTAATTTATCCATTCCCCCCACCTTTCCTTTTAAGGAGCATAGTTTGCTTTCTAAGTCTGTGAGTGTCCTTCTCTGTAGAAATATGTTCATTTGTCTCAGTTATTAGATAACGCCTATAGTGATATCATAGGATATAGGTCTTTTGCTTTTTGACTTACCTCATGTTTTGTGATTATCTTCAGGCTCATCTGTGGTGCCTCAAAGAGCAATGTTTCATTGTTCTCCATGGCTAATATTCCATTGTGTACATGGACAACTTCTTTATCCATTCACCTGTTGATGGCCATTTTGGTTGCTTCACTGTCTTGGCTATTGTGAATAAGGCTGCAGTGCAGCTATTGCAGCCTGTGTCTTCTGGATTCTGGTCTTCTCAGGTGAGAGGCCCAGTGGTGGGCCTGCTGGATTGACTGGTACCTCAATTTTTACTTGTACATGCAGCTCCTTTCTGTTCTCATTATTGTCTCTTACCAATTTACATCTCACCAGCAGCTAGAGGGTACACAGTTCAGTAAAACCCCTTCAGCATTTATTGTCTGTAGACTTTTTGCTGATGGTCAGTCGACTGGTCTGAGTTGAAAGCTTTTGTAGATTAGATTGCATGAATCTAATAATTCCTGAGGTTGAGCTTTAATCCATTTTTCCTTTCTCTAAAAGAGAGTAAAACTTACCTCTTCATACTATCTTCTTGAAAAATGTGCCTGTTTTGAATTTTTTTGTCCATTCCCTACCTCAGCGCAATTTTTTAGGGCAGGTGTCCTTTACAGCCCTGAGTCCTTGTGAATGTTAAGTGACCA
>NC_041225.1:24601693-24604768 GCF_002837175.3 Physeter macrocephalus
TAATTTTTATTTTTTATCACAGCAAATTTGATTACAATGTTTTGTTTGTTCTAGGTGTGCTAGATGTGGTTCTTTTACACATATACATATATCTATTTTTCTTCGGATCCTTTTCCCATGTCGGTTATGACACAATGTTGAGTAGTCTTCTCTTGGTATTCCGTAGGTCTCTGGTGATTATTTATTTCACATGCGTTTGTATATCCCTTTTAACCCCAATATCGTAATGTATCCAATCCTCACACCTTTCCATTTGGTGAACCATGTTTGTTTAATAAATCTGTGATTGCCTTTCTCTGTGGAAATATCTTCATTGGTATCAATTTTTAGGTAACACCTATAAGTGATATGATAGGATATGTGTCATTCGCTTTCTCACTTACAAGTTGCATGATTACTTCTAGATTCATCTATGGTGCTGCAAATGGCATTGTTTCATTTGTTCGCTAGCTAATATTCCATCTCTACATGTAGCAGTTCTTCTTTGTCCACCCATCTGTTGGTGGACTTTTTGGTTACTTCCATATCTTGGCTATTTTAATACTGTGCAATGCAGATTTGCCTGCCTGTGTCTTTCCAATTCTGGCTTCTTAAGTTATAGGTCCAGGAATGGGCCTTCTGGATCATATGGTAGCTCAATGTTTACCTTTTAAAGACACCTCCATTCTGTTCTCATTAGTGGCTCTTTCCAGGTTACATCCCACTTAAAGTTGAGGGTATGCATTTCTCCACAACACCTTCAGCATTTATTGTTTGTAGTTTTCTTGCTGATGGTTATTCTGACTGGTGTGAGCTGATACCACTTTGTGGTTGAATTTCCATGTGTCTCATAATCCGTTGAAATTGAACTTTAAGGCATGTCCTTTTTTTCAAACTGATTACAGCTTAGTTCTTCAAATTGTTTTCTTAAAGTATGTGTCACATTTTGAAATTTTTTGGCCATTACCACCCGCAAGACATTTTGAGGGCAGGTTTCGTTTTCAGCCCAGCACTACTTGTTCATATGAAGTGACCATTAGCACAGGCTTTAAAGCTGCTTTTGCAGATAACAGCCAGAGGGTGGCAGCCTTTCTACGTTCCCCACGCTGTTACTAGGGAAACAGACCTTCCGGCCACTGGTGTTTCTCGGTTATAAGTTAGAGTGAAATGTGCCCCAACCCTAACCTGTACCCTAACCCTAACCCGTACCCTAACCCGTACCCTAAAACCTAATCCTTACCCCTAACTTAATTTTTTTATTTGGTATTTTAAAAAATATTTTTCCTGTGTTAAACAAATTAGCAGAACAACAAAATAAAACAGAAAGCAACCTGCAAGTCCCTGAAAAAGCTAAGTCTGAAATACTTGGTACATCTGTTCTATGGACTGTTATGTAGCCTATACAAGAATGAGAGCTAAATCTGTTTTTTTACAGTGAGAAACATGATGCTCCAGAGCATAGAACACCTGGATAAAATGGGAAAGCTACACATTTTGCTGGTCGTTTCAGGAAGTGGGAAAGGAGGTAAGTGGTAAAATATTATCTTTTCCTTTAATCTTTTTAAATTTCACTTGTTACAAAGAACTTGAATTATAATTGTACTTTAATAAAGTAACAATGGAAATTTAAAAGAAAAAGTATATATTGTGTGTTTAATTACATTTCATAGAATTATTATCCCTGAATCATAATTCTATTAGTACACCCGTATAGAGATTATTTCTTAATATTTAGGTGAGAACCATTTCCGTCTGTTTTTGAGAATAATTCTGTAAACTCATTTCCAGTAATGGCACTCTTCCCCAAATCAAAGCTTTAACAAGGGAGATGCAAGCAGAATAATCATGAAAACACAAAGCAATATAACAGTAACAAAAAATTTCTAACTTCTAATAACAGCTCAATTTAGAAGAGGGTTTATATCTTCAGAAAAAAAGCATGCCTCCTTGACTTTCTAACCAGTCAAAATCTGTGTATTCTACAGAAATCTGTGATGTTATTCCCATAAAACTACCCTTTACTGCTTCTGCCTCCATTAGATTTCCTAAGTACTAGTGTTTTAATGTACAGGTTAAAAACAAAATCCTAATGTGATTTATTTATAATGTGTGTTCTTTGTCTTATCCTAGTGTCTAAAGTCTTCTCCATGCCTGGAACCCAAATAATATTCCTTTACGTGCTAAGTGATGTCTGGAGAGTGGGAGAGGTTTAATAAATACCCTAACCCTAAAGCATACCCTAACTGTACCCTAACCCTAACCTGTACACTAACACTAACCCATACCTTAACACGTACCCTAGACCTAACCCTAAACCATACCCCAGCACTAACCCATACCCTAACCCTAACCCATAACCCATACACTAACCCTAACCCATACCCTAACCCTAAACCTAACCCTAACCTGTACCCTAATCCTAAGCTGTACCCTAATCCTAAGCTGTACCCTAACCCTAACCTGTACCCTAACCCATACACTAAACCCTAATCCTTACCCCTAACTTTTTTTTTTTTTGTATTTAAAAAATATTTTTCTGGGGTTAAAACAAATTAGCAGAACAACAAAATAAAACAGAAAGTAACCTGAATGTCCTTCAAAAAGCTAAGTCTGAAATACTTGGTACTTCTGTTCTATGGACTGTTACGTAGCTTATTAAAAGTGTGACAGCTAAATCTGTTTTTCTACAGTGAGAAACATGATGTTCCAGATGTATAGAACACCTGGATAAAATGAGAAAGCTACACATTATGCTGGTCGTTTCAGGGAGTGGGAAAAGATGGCAAGTGGTAAAATATAATCTTTTCCTTCAATCTTTTTAAATTTCACTTGTTACAAAGAACTTGAATTATAATTGTACTTTAAAAAAGTAACAATGGAAATTTAAAAGAATATATATTGTGTGTTTAATTACATTTCATAGAATTATTATCCCTGAATCATAATTCTGTTAGTACACCCGTATAGAGATTATTTCTTAATATTTAGGTGAGAACTGTTTCCTTCTGTTTTTGAGAATTCTGTAAACGCATTTCCAGTAATGGCACTCTTCCCCAAATCAAAGCTTTAACAAGGGAGATGCAAGCAGAATAATCA
>NC_041225.1:24604926-24615577 GCF_002837175.3 Physeter macrocephalus
GTGTTTTAATGTACAGGTTAAAAACAAAATCCTAATGTGATTTATTTATAATGTGTGTTCTTTGTCTTATCCTAGTGTCTAAAGACTTCTCCATGGCTGGACCCCAAATAATATTCCTTTATGTGCTAAGTGATATCTGGAGAGTGGGAGAGGTTTAATAAATACCCTAACCCTAAAGCGTACCCTAACCCTAACCCTAAAGCGTACCCTAACCCCAACCCGTACCCTAACCCTAACCCATACCCTAACCTGTACCCTGACCCTGACCCTAACCGTACCCCTACCCCTAACCCTAACCCCAGAGCTTCTGGTGCCTAAGAATTTATAACGTTAACCACCCGTTACCTCACCATCAACCAGAGAATTGTGCGCCAGCTGATCAGATACCCTGCGACCCCCCTCCTTCACTTGGCCTTCAAAATTGCTTTGCTGAAATCCCTCAGGGAGTTCGGGGTTTTAGAGCACAGGCCACCTGGCCTCCTTGTATTGGCACTTTGACAATTAAGGCTGCACCTTCCTCCACCACACCCGGTGTCAGTAGACTGGCTCTGCTGCACTCGGGCGAGCGGACCCACGTTGGTTCGGTAACACTGGGGCCCCCTGGCTCCCACTCGCCTTGTGCCCCGGTGACTGTCAGCTCCTCCTCCACAGTCCTGTTGCAGCAAAAACGGAAATGAAGTTTCCCTGCCCTGAGAACAAGGGAAACAAGGGGACAGCGAACAGGCTGGAGAAGAAACGTAACCTGGCCTGAAAGAACTCATCACTCCTGTTTTCCTTTGTCACTCATTTGTAGTAACTAGGTTTGTACTTTACAAAGCTAACCTCACTCAGAGTCCCCGGCAGCCCCACTAGGCTGCTGGCTCCTGGGTTCCCAGACACTGAGCACCCCAGCAGGCCAGGTGACATGGCAGGAAACCCCAGAACTGCTCACCTCAGGAGGGGCCTGGCACTGCCACTGCCTGATCAAAGAGAGCAGAGAAGGGTTCCCCAGCTGGGACACAAACTCTGCACGAGTGGCCTCTCCTTGAGCCATTACATCACCTCGTATGACTTGAGGGAAGGAAGGACCGAGGCACACTTGGTTCCTAAGGAGGATGGTATAGGCTCAGTCATGTCTCCCCAAATCCACATGCTGAATCCCTAACCCCCAGGACCCCAGGATGTGTCTGTATTTGGAGATGGGATTTTTAAAGAGATGATCAAAGTAAAAATGAGGTCACTAGGGTGGATCCTAATCCAATAGGATTGGTGTCCTACAAGAAGAGATTAGGACACAGATAGGCACAGGGGGAGACCATGTGAGGACCTGGGGAGAAGATGGCTCTCTAAGCACCAAGGAGAGAGGCCTCAGGAGAAGCCAGCGTGCAGACACCTTGATCTCCGACAGCACCCAGGACTGGGAGATAGGCCTGTTATTCAAGCTGCCCAGTCTGTGGTATTTGTTACGGCGGTCCCAAGCAGACTCACAGGGTAACTCAGGGCTCAGACAGGACAAAGCCCACGCTCCATCCCCCTGTACATGAGTTACAGGAGCCCCAGGCACTGAGGAGGGGGTCCCCGAGGGGAGGCACAAGATAGAAGATGCTAGGTATTAACACGACTGCATTCACGTTAAACGTGCCTGAAGTCCATTCACGTGAGATGGTTTTGTCCTGCATGTATATCGGCACCTTTAGTCTGAACTGCAGACCTTTGGCTTCACCACCTCCACTGAGAGCATTAGCTTCACCTGCTATGAACCACCTACTATAGGATTTTCAGAACCACAGAGCATCGAAGCTTCACAGGACCCAGAGTCTGTGCGTTAGTGTCTGGGCGACGCTCACAGCAGAGCCGCACAGCTGCCCATCAGAACCCATTTCCCTTTTTCCTGTGCACAGCTACCCTGCCCCTCCCAGCCTTCCCACCCCTTACAGCTGGGGCGCAGTGTCTCATGTTACCAAGGGGAAAGGGTGGAGGTGATGAGGGCCTTGGCCAGCCTGCATCCTAGGACAGAGGGCACGATGCCCACCTGGTCACCCCACCCTACTGGTTGGAGCCCTCACCTGGAAGCAGGGAGGAGAAACAAGGAGGAAAGAGCCTGAGCCCCGACACCCACCTGCCCTGGACTCTCACAGGAAGGGGACAGAGACATCTTGAGCTTCAGCCCAGTTTGGGGAGACACTTTGTTCCGGCAACAAACTTCTGCCTTAAAAGCCAAGGTGCTTTACAAACCCCTCCCCAGCTGTCACAGAAAGTCAGGCTTAATCTCATCACACTTTTCTCAAACCCCAGCTCACGCTGAGACCACCTCTCAGGTGATGGTGCTTCAGAACAGCCCCTTTAGAAGATCCCTGGATTTCGGCTCTCCCAGCCCTGCCTTCAGTATAAGCGAGAATTTTCCTTGACAAACCTGCTCAGTTTCCTTAACAACCAAGCTTCGCAATCTTCCAAACTCTTCTCCTTCAAACATTCTTATTCTAGGCTTGATGAGCCTAAAGTGACAGTGCTGTCATCACGTGCCAGAGAGTGACTCCTCCAAGCCCGTAGTTACTGGTTACATGATGCTATTGATGATGAAATCCCAGAAGAGCCAGCTTTGCAATATAAGCATTTCTGGACTCGGCACTGGGTCCCTTACCCCGGACAGAGTGGAGTGGCTGTTTCCATGGGCCCCGTGGTGGAAGAGCTCACCTAATGCAGCCAGAACTTCATCCTTTCCAGGTGATTCCAGGGTCCTCATTCTCCCCAGACCCCCACCCACATGGCTGCTGGCTGCTATCTGTGCCAGTCTATAGGGGACCTTGTTAATCCCCTAAAATGAGGGTTATTTTATACACAGGGAATGGGTTGAATGCTGGCCCCAAAAGATGTGCACCCCAGAACACAGGAACAGGACCATATCTGGGAAAAGCATCTTTGTATATGTAGTTAAGGATCTCGAGGTGAGGTCATCTTGGGTTAGGGTGGCCCTCAATCCAATTGAGAGGGTCCTTATGAGACAAAAGAGGAGAAACACAGACATAGAGGAGAAGCCACGTGAAGGCAGAGGCAGAGACGGGAGGGCTGCAGCCGCAAGCCTGGGGACGCCTGGAGCCCCCCAAAGCTGGAAAAGGCAGGAAGAGCCCTATCCTGAAGCCTCTGGAGGGACTTCCATCCTGGAACACCTTGACCTTAGACGTCTGGCCTCTAGGACTGGGGGAGGATGAATTCCTATTGTTTTAAACCACCCAGCTTGTGGTCATTTGTTACAGAAGCCACAGAACAGTCACACGGACCCTGCTCTGTAGGACCCTGGAAGTGCGGGTCTCATTAAAGGCCAACAGAGGCTGGGTTACAGAACCCTTAGAGTCAGCATTGGGCCCCAGAAATCCTAAAGCAGTGGCTGGACACCAGAATGTTGAGGGGTCAGTCGGAAGCCCAACTCTAAGGGTGCCGGCTGCACACAGCCTCCCCAGGTTTTTACGCCTGTACAAGATGGGGATAAGTATTTCCAACCTGATTCAGGACCTCTGATATCACCGTTCACGTTGCCAATTAAGAACCCACTAGTTACACAGATGAAAACCCTATCAGGACACTTGCTCCAGGGGCAAACAATTCTGAAGTTAGTCAGAGGTGGGGAATCATCTCCCATGCAGCCAGCAGCCCCCCAGCAAGGAGCGTCCTCATTGCAAAGCTGGGGGACCGTGCCGAGGCGTCCCTGAGTAAACGCGAGCTGACCCCCAGGCCAGCTGCTGCTGAACTGTTCCCACCCTTCCCAGGTAAAACACCTGAATGTGTGCAAGGACTTGAAAGCCTAGAGGAAGGGCCGTGGAGCCACACCAGCCACAGCACGCAGGCCGACTTGGGGCCTGCAGGCCAGCCAGGGTGGTCTGGGCCCCGGGCGCTCTTCTGGAAGCTTTCCATTTCCCTGCCTGACGTACCTTTCCTGTCCCGGCCCCCACTGCATTTTTCCTTCCTCACCTCTGCCCGGGGAGAAATTCCAGCGGCAGGTATGGGTGACACATCCTCTTCTTTAGCAGGTGGCAGTCCGGCAACTCCTGCAGAAAGTCCAGCAGAGCCCCACTCACACCGGGCCACGCACAGAGCCGTGGGCCCTACTCCCTCCCAGCAGCCCAGCCCCGAGACTGCTGACGGGGCAGAGAATATGGCGTCAGGCACAGCTGCAGGGGCTCTTGCTGCCTGGAGAGGTGTTTATATTGACCTCAGCCCAGGCACACCTGGGGAGGGCTGGCCGGCCTGGTCAGGCTGCCCAGGTCAGCCAATCCTCACCCCTCAGGGGCTCACAGTTGCAGAAAATGGGCCTTGCTGCACCGGCCAGTTCCAAGGAACAGGTGTGGCGTCCTGAGGGTCAGGATAGACAAGGGTCTTCAGCTCTGGCTTGTTTTCTAGTCATTTTATCTGGCCCATGAGTGGGAGACAACTTCAAGAAGACCCTCTCCTAATGAGAGGAACCCAGGAGTCAGGGAGAGGAGGGGTGGCGGTGAAAACAGAGGACTGGTGCCCCAGCTGCAGTGGAAGCCTCTGGAAGACCAGGCGGAGGGAGGCCGCACAGAGTAACGCCCAGGGTCACAGACCTGTCGGAGCTGCTGTTTGTTAGTTCAAGTCCTGCTCTGAGGTGCTCTGTGTCAGCTCTGACCGACAGGTGAGATGGGGGTGCTCTGCAATGAGGGCTATGTGCACGGTTCCTGTGTGCCCAGCCCTGCCGGGGTACCTGCCCAGGGGGGCTCCGTATCCTGGGAGGGGCCTGACCACGAGAGCCCCGTGGGCTGCTGGGTACCTGCCCAGGTGAGCTCCATATCCTGGGGGGGGGCCTGACCACCAGAGCCCACGGGGCTGCTGGGTGCCTGCTCAGCTGAGCTCCATACCCTGGGAGGGGTCTGACCATGAGAGCCCCATGTGCTGCTGGGTACCAGCTCAGGTGAGCTCCATACCCTGGGAGGGGCCTGACCACGAGAGCCCCGGGGGCTGCTGGGTGCCTGCCCAGGTGAGCTGCATACCCTGGGAGGGGACTGACCACGAGAGCCCCATGGGCTGCTGGGTACCTGCTCAGCTGAGCTCCATACCCTGGGAGGGGCCTGACCACAAGAGCCCCGTGGGCTGCTGGGTACCTACTCAGGTGAGCTCCATACCCTGGGAGGGGCCTGACCACGAGAGCCCCGTGGGCTGCTGGGTGCTGGCCCAGGTGAGCTCCATATCCTGGGAGGAGCCTGACCACGAGAGCCCCGCGTGCTGGGAGGGGGCCGTGTGTATGAGCGTCCTCTCTGTGCAGGCGGCACAGAGTTGCTTAGCAACTTCCCTGTGGGCAGTGCTGGGATGAAATGAGGACCAGGAGATGCCACGGGCCCCCTGAACCCCTCTCCATCCAGAGTGATGAGCTGAGTCGGCGGGTCCTGGCCACTGGGCTGCGTGAGGGAGGCCCCACAGGTACCTCTTGTGTCTTCCACCTGACACCACGGAGGCCTCCCCAGGACAGAGCAGACAGCTTGCCTGGGGCAGCTGGGAGCTCCTGGTGACCCTGCAGGGGACATGAGAGGGACGGACCAGGCAGGAGGGGGAGGGAGCCCAGGCAGAGCCTTGGGGCCGAGGGGTCCTTTCTGGGTCTGAGCCGGGAGTGGACGTGCAGGTGGTGAGTGTGATCCAGGAAAGCTGCCCTGGTGACGTGAGGCTGAACGTGCTTCAGTGACAAGCCTTCCGGATGATCCCAGAACAGGACAGTGAGACGGATCCTGTTAGAAGGTGAGTGAGTCCCCCCAGGAGGATGCTCTGTGAGCTGGCCCCGGGAGGGGGTGAAGGGAACAGGCGTGGAAGCTGTGGGGAGTGGGCAGTCCCCCTGGGCGGGTGGCAGGTGCAGACCCCACTCCGTGTCCCACAGCTGTGCTTCCGGCTGGATTACTTGGCTTCTCGGAGCCTCGGTTTCCTGGTCTGCTCGTGGGGTGATGGTAGCACGGACTGCCTAGTAATTTGCTCAGAACAGGGTAGGAAGGGGTCTAGTGGAAATTCCACAGAACACCGTCAGTATGGGAATCGCAGGCCCTGTTTCCCGCAGGTCTGTCTTCAGGATCAGGTGAGCAAATCCAAGCAGACTTGCAGCAGAGCCTGGGGATGGGCTCCGTTTGGTGGATCCCCCTGTTTCCTGAATCTCGGAAGGAGCAGCTCCAGCGGCCAGTGGCAGGTTCATGCCACACCTGGGAGCATCCAGACCTCAAGGCCCAGCAGCCCCCGAGCCCTGTGTCTGGGCCCCCGGGAGGCAGACAGGACAGGCCGGCATCCTCCTTGCCCTCTCCCTGCCCAGAACATTCGAGGTCCAGGCCATCATTAGGGAGAAGCAGGGATGGCGGTGTCCCATGTGGGAAGAGGACACGGAGCAGAGTGTGTGCGTGGACGTCCACAACGGGAATGTGGGTCGGTGGGGCGTGGGCTCTGGGAGGGGCAGACGTGGGGCCTGAGGGAGAACTGCGGGGAGTGGACAGTCCCCCTGGGCGGGCGGCAGGTGCAGACCCCACTCCGTGGTCCCACAGCTGTGCTTCCGGCTGGATTACTTGGCTTCTCGGAGCCTCGGCTTCCTGGTCTGCTCGTGGGGTGATGGTAGCACGGGCTGCCTAGTAATTTGCTCAGGACAGGGTAGGAAGGGGTCTAGTGGAAATTCCACAGAACACCGTCAGTATGGGAATCGCAGGCCCTGTTTCCCGCAGGTCTGTCTTCAGGATCAGGTGAGCAAATCCGAGCAGACTTGCAGCAGAGCCTGGGGGTGGGCTCCGTTTGGTGGGTCCCCCTGTTTCCTGAATCTCGGAAGGAGCAGCTCCAGCGGCCAGTGGCAGGTTCATGCCACACCTGGGAGCATCCAGACCTCAAGGCCCAGCAGCCCCCGAGCCCTGTGTCTGGGCCCCCGGGAGGCAGACAGGACAGGCCGGCATCCTCCTTGCCCTCTTCCTGCCCAGAACATTCGAGGTCCAGGCCATCATTAAGGAGAAGCAGGGATGGGGGTGTCCCATGTGGGAAGAGGACACGGAGCAGAGTGTGTGTGTGGACGTCCACAACGGGAATGTGGGTCGGTGGGGCGTGGGCTCTGGGAGGGGCAGACGTGGGGCCTGAGGGAGCGGGGCGGCGCCGGGGGTCCTGGCATACGGGGTCCTGAGGGAGCAGGGCGGGGCCGGGGATCCTGGCAGACGGGGGCCCTGAGGAAGCAGGGCGGGGACGGGGGTCCTGGCGGACGGGGGGCCTGAGGGAGCAGGACGGGGCCGGGGGTCCTGGCGGACGGGGGGCCTGAGGGAGCAGGACGGGGCCGGGGGTCCTGGCGGACGGGGGGCCTGAGGGAGCAGGACGGGGCCGGGGGTCCTGGCGGACGGGGGGCCTGAGGGAGCAGGACGGGGCCGGGGGTCCTGGCGGACGGGGGGCCTGAGGGAGCAGGACGGGGCCGGGGGTCCTGGCGGACGGGGGGCCTGAGGGAGCAGGACGGGGCCGGGGGTCCTGGCGGACGGGGGGCCTGAGGGAGCAGGGCGGGGCCGGGGGTCGTGGGTGGGGTGCGAGCTGTGCCTGTGCCGGGCCTCAGACTCCATGGGGCTTCCCTCCCCTGGTCCCTGGGGAGGAGGGGCCGAGCAGCGTTGGTGGAGGGACACTTGCGTCCCCAGGCCCTGGCAGCGTTGGCCCTTCAGGCTCTGGGTCGGGGAGCCTGAGGACTGCAGGTCCAGCTGTGCCCACAGGGAGGCCTGCAGGGGTCGAGCAGGAAGCACTGGGTGGTCTCGCCTGTGCGGAAGCTTCCGAGCCAGTGTCCGGGGGGAGCTCTCATCTCGCACGTGGGTTTCAAGTCCACAGCTCAGGTCACCTTCTAGCTGATTGGCTTCTTTTCTAGACAAAAATTCCTAATATCTCCTATGTCCCCTGCCCGTGAAAAGGCACGTCTGATCTGGCACCAGGTGCTGCTTCTGGTCCCTCCTAACTAGACACCCAGCAGCCAGTGTCACCGTGTCACAACTGTCAGGGGGTGTGAGGCGTGGGGTGACGAGAGCACAGGGTCCAGGCCCACGAGGGGCCGTGCCATCCACGGAGCCGGTGCTGTGGCTGTAGGTGTTCCCTCCCCCACCCCGCGGGCAGAGACCTCCGTCCCCTTCCAGACTGTTACCAAGTGAAGTCATGTGGACCCTGCTCGGTCCCTCGCCTGGCGAGGCGCTCTGCCTCAGCGGGGAAGGTTTCCTTTTTCCCTGGGGATGCAAGTAGGCAAATAACAAAACCAAAGCTGAGACCACTACAGCACAGGCTCTGTTCAGTGGCCAAAGAATGGAGAAGCGGGAACTAAGTTCACAGATCAAGTTCTCGCCCTCCTGGAGAGAGTGCTTTAATTTTAAAGAGTAAAGATAAAGGGAGGAGGAGTGAGGCTAATGCTGGGGTCAAGAGGCCTTCCGAGGAAGGGCAGGGCTTTTTCCAAGGGGGTGGGGCACCACCTCCTTTTACCGGTTTCTGGTCGTTCATGTCCAGTCATGGCCACCGGTGGATGTGTCACTGAATATGCTGATATAGTAAATTCAACACGTGATGAGACTCGGGGTCTGTTGGAGGTCACATTCGTTGCCATCTTGGTCCCAGCTGGTTCCATCTGTTTGTCTGTTTGTAGCTTCCTTTCTTATCTCTGGACCCCTTAACTTAAATACTTAGGTGAACTCCTGCTGAAGGTGGGAGGTGGAGGACAGCCCTGTGAAAAGTGGGTGCACGGGTTTTGAGCAGGGCCTGGAGCAGCTCTGACAACAAGAGGCGGAGCCTGAGACGGGCGGACAGTCTGACGCCCGCACTGGGGCCAGGAGGCTGAGACCGCCGGTCAGTCTGACGCCCGCACTGGGGCCTGTGGTCGGCTTGCGGAGGTGGTCATCTGGGGCACGTGTCAGGGAAGGTTCTCGCTGTTTACACAGAAGATGTGAACGTGGGCCCCGATGCAGAGCTGCCTGCGGACGCTGCTACAGAAACCCCTGATTCTTTCCTGAGAAAAGTGGTGGGGGAGCATTCAGGCAACAGGGCAAACTGCTTGCTCTGGATGTTCCTGTGGAGAAGTGGGGAGATAGCAACAGGGTCTCAGCCTGCATAACCCCTGAAGCCCTCCCAGGACAGCTCCAGAACCGCCTCTTGAATAGCAAGAAGTGGGTCTTCCACCCACTAGACGGGGAGGACAGGGCTGGGGTCTGCAGGCCGCCCTCACGTTCAGGGACTGGCTGGGAGGCTCACAGGACTCAGCACATGCTCGTGGCTTGTGTGCTCACAGCTGAGATGGGTCACAGCACGCGGTAGCGATGCAGGGAGGGAGGGCCCCTGCTCCCGTCACCTCCTGACCCTCCATGCCCCCTCTTTCCCTCGAGGGTCTCTAGGGTGTCTCTTCCCCCAGCCACAAAGGGCAGAACCACGACAGTTACCCGCACCCCCGTGTCCCCAGGGAAGCTCATTAGATGCTTGGCACTCGGCTGGGGGCCGGTCACTTGGTGTTCTCTGCCCTCACCCTCCAAAATGCTGGTGCCCAGAAGGGGAGCCGGGGTTCAGCATGAACCACATGGTTTGTGCACACAGCACAGGCGCAGGGGGCTGCCCCTAACGGGAGGTGGGAGGGCTTAGATCAGGGCAGGGACCTGCTCACCAGCTGCATTAGCTTCCCGGGACAACTGGGACAAACGACCACAGACGGAGGCTCCGGGCAACAGACACCTCTCCCCTCCCAGTCCTGGAGACCAGACGTCTGAGATCAAGGTGTCCCAGGGCCGCGCTCCCTCCGGAGGCTCCAGGGGAGGGTCCTGCCTGCCTCTTCCAGCTTCTGGGGGCTCCAGGCGTCCCTGGGCTTGTGGCTGCATCCCTCCCGTCTCTACCTCCATCTTCACATGGTGCCTCCTGTGTGTCTGTGTCTCTCCTCTGGTCTCTTAGAAGGACACTCTCACTGACTTAGGGCCACCCTGATCCAGGATGACTTCATCTTCAGATCCGTAACTAATTATACCTGCAAAGACCTTACTTCCAAATAAGGTTCCATTCTCAGATTCTGGGGGGCATGATGTGGACATAACTTCTGGGGGGCCCCCATTCAACCCACTGTAGTACCCAGTTCCCAGACGCAAGCCGACCTTACTCAGGACAGCATCAAGCAGGTGATGTTCTGTTTCTGCACAGAGTTACCTCTTTTTTCTTGTGGTAACAGTGAGGTTGAGTGGGGGGCGCTTCTGGCTGACCTCCCGGCCATTCCAGGGACCACGCTGACGTGTCCTTCCCGGGAGGGTGCGAGCACGGCCAGGGCTCCCTGGGAATACTCCACACTGACCGCTCAGTGGTCAGACACCTGCATGGGCTGGACCGGGCCCCAGACCTCTGCACCTTCTACCACATCCACAGCCTGGTGGACTCTGTGCGGGCCTCTGACCAGGAGGTGTGAACCGGCAGGATCGGTGCGAGCCCTCCTGCCTGCCACGTGGCCCCCAGCCCACCACAGGCCTTCCAGTCCCGCCATGGACACCCCCATCGCATTAGCCCCCAAGAGGGCTTCTGGGAGGGGTGAAGCTTGACCATGAAGAAGACAGGGCAGGCCCTAACTGCAGCAGGTGAAGGCAAGGACTGGGGGTGCTTGGCTACTTGTCCCCCAAAGACCCAGAATGTGGGCTCTGACTTCATGGGTCCACCTCCACCTGGGCTCACCTGGGGGGTC
>NC_041225.1:24615592-24627088 GCF_002837175.3 Physeter macrocephalus
AGCCCACCTGAGTCCTGGAGTGCAGGGTTTATTGGGGTCTGTCACGTCAATGTGGGGACAGCCATGTGCCTGACCTTGGCCTCCAGCCCCCGGGGGCGACTCAGGAAGCCCCACCGTGCATCATGCCGTCAGCACAGACCAGCCTGGAGAGAGGCCCACGGAGCACGGACACTCCCGTCAGACTCAAGGTGACCTCTGGAGCCAGGACAGAGGCCCGGCCTCTCTGTGGGCAGGTGAACCCACACCGCACGGGCCCTGGTGCAGTGCCCGTTCCGTGGGGTCAGCTGGGTGCACGCGGGTCAGCCAGTGTCTCTGTGTCTCAGCCTGTGACCGCTGACCACACTGTCCTGCTCTGCTCGCAAGAGCGAGGCCAATGGAGGGGCAACGGGGGTGGGAACAAAGCCGGGTCAGTGTCAGGCTGGGTGAGAAAGGGTCCAAGGAGCGAGAACCCAGCTGCCCCTGCCTGGTGAGCCGAGAGCTGACGTCCGCCCCGTGGGCAGCCCCTCTCCCCACGTCCCGAGGTAAGGCTGCCTTTCCTGCACCCTGGGGCAGGTCATGCGTGTGCATACAGCAGGACGCACAGCAGTGCACGCAGCAGGCCCGATGCCCGCCCTTGACATGTAGTTGGGGGCTTGGTGAGGGTGGACCATCCCGACAGGCCCTGGGCCGAGCCCGGGGAGGATGGAGCGGAGAAGCGTTCGGGAGCCTCTGCAGGGGGTCCTCACCTGTCTGCACAGGTGGACTGAGGACACAGACCGGGGGTGGGCAGGCGGGGAGCCCAGTCCTGGGTCATCCCTGAGGCTGACGAGGGGTGTGGAGCTGGGCGTGATGGCGGTGGGGCGGAGGGGCTGAGCGCAGGACCCTGTGGAGACAGAGCACCCGAGGCAGCGGGGAAGGTGGAGACTGTGCCCGACGCAGGACGGAGACACCAGCAGGCGGCGCTGCAGGCGCGGGATCAGGGCTACTCCCTGCAGGGTGGCCCCCGAGCCCCGCACCGCTGGAAGCCCCGCGGCGTCCGGTCAGACCCCCAGAGGATGGGGGGCCGGAGGGGCGGGAAGAGTTTGGAAAAGTCACCCCATCTCCACATGTCCTGGGGGAGGGTTCCCCGCTCCAGCCTCGTTCCTTAGACTCTCCCCACCTGGGGAAGTCCGCACACTCAACAGCCGGTGGTGCACGGCTTGGAATTTCTCGGGAGGATGAAAGGGAAAGGGGGAAAGGAATGAAAAACAAGCTCTACGTGCTTGGACAGCACATGCCACTCTACTTTCCAATCAGGAAGAGGAATTTCCCAAAGGCTCAGGCTTCCGCTGTAACCAGAATGGGGCTTGAAGCAATCCTGCCACTTTGTGGCCGGAAGGCTCAGGCTGCCCCTGTAACCAGAATGGGGCTTGAAGCAAACCTGCCACTTTGTGGCCGGTTCCAGAAACAAGTGGAAGACAGCTGCTCAGGGGCGCCGCAATCCACAACGCCTGCAGGGCTGCAAATGACAACTATCGGGGGAAAACGTCTTGGGGTCAGTAACTGAAAAGGATTTGGAAACAAGGCAGAATTGCAGGAACCGGATTGTAAGAGGTAGATTGGACTCGCCGTTAAAGCACATGAAAGCAGCTCAACATTGCCTGTGATTCAGTTGGCTAAAAAGGGCGTACAGGTGTAAATCCATACGCCCTTTGTAGCCAACCAAACATACGGGAAATACAAATCAACACTACAAAGATGTAACACTTTGCCCCAGTCAGAATGGGCATCCTCACAAAGCGTAAAAACAAGAAATGGAGGAGAGGACGTGGAGAAAAGGGAACCCTGCTATGCTGATGGTGGGAATGTCAATTGCTAACAGCCACGCTGGAGAAGGGTATGATATTTCCTAAAAATTCTAAAAAATAGAGCTACAGGGACTTCCTGGTGGCACAGACATTAAGAATCCAACTGCCAAGGCAGAGGACACGGGGTCGAGCCCTAGTCCAGAAAGATAACACATGCCACGCAGCAACTAAGTCCGTGCACCACAACTACTGAGCCTGTGGTCTAGAGCCCATGAGCCACAACTAACGGAGCCCGTATGTCACAACTACTGAAGCCTGACGCCTAAAGCCAGTGCTCCGCAAGAAGAGAAGCCACTGCAATGAGAAGCCCGCGCACGTCAACGAAGAGTAGCCCCAACTTCCTGCAAGTAGAGAAACCCCACACGAAATAATGAAGACCCAACATAGGCAAAATTAATTACTTAATTAATTAAAAAACAATAGAGTTACAGAGCATACGGCACTACCACTCCTGGGTGTATATCCCGGGATAACCATAAATAGATAGGACACAGGAACTTCAACTATTAGTGCAGCACTTTTGCAGGATCCTCGACTTGGAAACAATATAAATGTGCTTGGAAGGAAAAAATGGAAAAAGAAGATATGGTACTTATGTACAATGGAATAGTACTCAGCCATGAAATCAATGAAATAAGGCCAGTTGCAGCAACTCGGGTGGACTTAGATACGATCATTCTAAGTGACAAAAGTCAGACACAAAAAGACACTTAGCATAAGATATCATTTATAGGTGGGATCTAAAAATGGTTACACACGAACTCAATTACAAAACAGAAACAGGGTCACACATTTAGAAAACACATTATGGCTGCTAAAGGAGAAAGGTGGGCTGGGGTGAGACATAAACCAGAGGGTTGAAATGAACACAGATACCGTTCCAAAGACCAAATAGGTAATCGACAAGACCTACTCTATAGTTCAAGAGCTGGACTCGGCACACTCTATCGTCACCAGAAAAGAATATATACGACTGGTAAGAATCTTAAAAGAATCTATGGATGTCTCTCTGTAAGTGAAACAAGTGGAAGTGCAGCAGCAAGAAAGACAGCATGGAAAATCACCTTTACCCCATTATAAAAATAAATTAAAAAAAAAAACAAAAGACACAGAAAGAAAAATGTTACAAAATTCGTTCAGGGGCTGTGATGCAACCTGGACCGACCACATCTAGACCCACAGCTGTATGGGCCCTAAGGCTGGACACTCGCGGGGCTGAGGGGCTTGGTGAGCATGAGGCAGCAAATGCAGCCCCTTTAGAGTAATACTGCCTGGTCCCCATTCCATGGATCCAAAATCTCCAAGTGCAGAGGACCCTTCGTACAGCTAAAACATGCATGGGACGCCCTGACGATGGTACACCGTCGCATCGGGAAGAGTTTGGAAAAGGCACCTTATCTCCCCATCTCCTGGTGCTCGGGTTCCCCCCTCCAGCCTCTTTCCGAACAATCTCCCCACTAGGGGAAGTCGGCACCTTCAACATCCTGTTTCGCACACTTCGGAATTTGTCCACAGGACGAACCGGAAGGTGGGGAAGATGAGAGACAACGCCTCGGTGTTTGGAGAGGCACATGCCACTCTAATTTCCAATGAGAAAGAGGAAGTGACCAAAGAGGCTCAGCTAGCCTTGGGACCAGAAGAGGGCTTGAAGCAATCCTGCTGTATGGTGGCCAGTGCCCAAAGAAACAAGTTGAAAAGTGGAGCTCAGGGGCACCGCAACTCACAATCGCGCAGGATTGAAAATGATACCTAATGTGGAAAAATGCCTTGAGGTAAGTCACAGAAGAGGACTTGAAAGCAAGGCAGAATTGCAGGAATGGGATTTCAAGAGGTAGACTGGTCTCGCCTTGAAAGCACATGGAAAGGGACAGAACTTCTTCAACGATGCCATTGGCCAAAAAGGGCGTATGCGTTTTTTTCTGAATATATTCAGGAAAAACGCAAATGCCCCTTTTGGCAAACCAAGCAGGCGCACGGTGCAAATCAACACTACAAAGAGGTATCACTTCACGTCAGTCCGAGGGCCATCCTCACGAAGTGTAAAAACCAGAAATGAAGGATAGGGCATGGAGAAAAGGGAGCATATCTTACGCTGATTGTGGGAAGGTAAATTGCCAATGGCACTCTGCAGAAGTGTATTCTGTTTCCTAAAAAAATCTAAGAAACAAAGATATAGACCATACGGCACTTCTACTCATGGGCGTGTATCTTGGGAAAACCAAAACTCGACAGGACACAGGCATCATAACATTTAGTGCTCGTCTGTTTACAAGAGCCTCGACTTGAATACAACAGAAATTTCCTTGGAAGGAAAACATGGATAAAGATGTGATACTTATGTACAATGAAATATTACTCAGCCATGAAATCAATGAAATAAGGCCAGTTCCAGCAACTAGCGTGGACTTAGGTACTCATTCTAAGTGACATAAGTCAGACAGAAAAAAGAGACTTATCCTCAGATACCAGTTATATCTGGAATATCAACATTGCTAAACATGAACTAAATGTAAAACAGACACAGAATCACACATTTAGAAAACACGCTTATGACTGCTAGAGTGCAAAGGTCGGCTGAGATGAGGCATAAACCAGGAGTTTGAAATGAGCACAGATTCCGTTCCATAGACCAACCTGGCAATCAGCAAGGCTTTACTCTAAACCTCAGAGGACTGGACTCAGCACAGTCTACACACCGGAAAAGATTATATACGACTGCTAAGAATCTGAAGAAGAATGTATCGATGTCTCTCTGTAAGTGAATCAAATGGATGTACAGCAGCAACAAACAGCACTGAAAATCAGCTACACCCCATTATAAATATAAATTACAAAAAAAAAAAGACACTGAGTGAGAGATAAATTCTTACAGACTTCATTCAAGGGCTGCAATGCAACCTGGACTGACCTCATCTACACCCACAGCTGGATGGGACCTAAGGCTGGACACTCGTGGGGCTGAGGGGCTTGTTGAGCATGAAGCGGCAAATGCAGCCCCTTTAGAGTAATACTGCCTGGTCCCCATTCCATGGGTCCCAAATCTCCAGATGCAGGCCACCCTTCATACAGCTAAAACATGCATGGGACACACAGGTGATGGTACAGCATCGGATCGGGAAGAGTTTGGAAAAACCACCTCATCTCCTCATCTCCTGGTGCTCGGGTTCCCGCCTCCAGCCTCTTTCCTAGCAATTGCCCCGCTTGGGGATGTCAGCACCTTCAACACCCTCTTGCGCACAGTTTGGAATTTGTCCAGAAGATGAACTGGAACAGGGGGAAAAATGAGACACGACGCCTAGGTGTTAGGACAGGCACATGCCACTCTAATTTCCAATGAGGAAGAGGAATTGACCAAAGGCTCAGCCTGCCCTCGGAACAAGAGTAGGGCTTAAAGCAATCCTGCTGTTCGGCGGCCAGTTCCCAAAGAAGCAAGTTGGAAAGTGGACCTCAGGGGCACTGCAATTCACAATCCTGCAGGATTGTAAAAGACACCTACCGTGGAAAAATGCCTTGAGGAAAGTCACGAAAAAGGACTTGAAAGCAAGGCAGAATTGCAGGAACGGGATTTCAAGAGGCAGAAAGGTCTCGCCTCGAAAGCACATGGAAAGGGGCAGAACTTCTTCAACGATGCTGTTGGCCAAAAAGGGCGTTCAGGAAAAACGGATACGCCCTTTTTGGCCAACCAGGCAGGCGTGCGGTGCAAACCAACACTACAAAGAGCTACAACTTCGCATCAGTCCGAAGGGCAATCCTCACAAAGTGTAAAAACCAGAAATGCAGGACAAGCCAAGGAGACAAGGGAGCCTGGTTACGCTGGTGCGCGGGATGTAAATTGCCAACAGCCACTCTGGAGAAGTGTATGGTGTTTCCTAAAACATCTATAAAACAGAGCCACAGAGCATAGGGCACTTGCACACATGGGCCTATATCCTGGGGAAACCAAAAATCGACAGGACACAGGCACCCCAAAGCTTAGGGCTGCTCTGTTTACAAGAACCTCGACTCGGCTACACCTTTAATATCCCAGGAAAGAGAAAAATGGATAAAGAAGTCGTGGTACTTATGTACAATGGATTATGACTCAGCCATGAAATCAATGTCATAAGGCTAGTAGCAGCATCATGAGTGATTTAGGTACGAAGATTCTAAGAGAAATAAGTCACACAGATAAAGAAACCTATAATAAGATATCATTATAGAGGGAATATAAAAATCACTACACATGAAGTAAATTACAAAACAGAACAGAGTCACACATTTAGAAAACACACTTATGGCTGCTTCAGGGGAAAGGTGAGGTGGGGTGATGCATAAAACAAGAGTTTGAAATTAGCACTGATACCGTTCTACTGCGTGCTACCCATTCCATGGGTCCCAAATCTCCAGGTTCAAGGGAATCTTCCTACAGCTAAAACATGCATGGGAAACCCAGAGGATGGTACACGTGTGATCGGGAAAGGTTTCTAAAACGCACCTCATTTTTCATCTCCTGGTACTCGGGTTCGCCAGTCCAGCCACTTTACTAACAATCTCCCCACGTGGAGAATCAGCACCTCTGAACTCCTGTTTTACACAGTTTGCAATTTGTCCGGAGGATGAACGGGAGAGGGGGAACCAATGAGAGACCAGCTCTAGGTGTTTGGACAGGAACATGTCACTCTAATATCCAATCAGGAAGAAGAATTAACCAAAGGCTCAGCCTGCCCCCTGGAACCAGAACAGGGCCTGAAGCAATCCTGCGGTTTTGCGGCCAGCTCCCAAAAAGGCGAGTTGAAAAATAGATCCAATAGGCACTGCAATTCACAAACCTGCAGGGTTGTAAATGATAACTATCGTCCAAAAATATAGAGGTAAGGCATGAAGAGGATTTGAACGCAAGGCCGAATTGCAGGAAACAGTTTTCAAGAGGTAGATTGGAGTCTCCTTGAAAGCACATGAAAAGTGGCAGAACTTCAACAATGATGCATTTGGCCAAAAAGGGCGTATGCGTTTTTTCCTGAATATATTCAGGAAAAAACGCATACGCCCTTTTTGGCCAACCAAGCAAGCCGGCAACGCAAATCGGCGCTACAAAGAAGTCTCACTTTGCATCGGTCAAAAGGGCCATCCTGAAAAAGTGTAAAAACCAGAAATGCAGGACAAGCCAAGGAGAAAAGGGAGCCTTGTTAAGCTGATGGGCGGGACGTAAATTGCCAACAGCCACTCTGAAGAAGTGTATGGTGTTTCCAAAAATATCTCAAAAACCACTACAGAGCATAGGGCACTTCCACACATGGGTGTATATCTTGGGAAAACCAAAAATCAACAGGACACAGGCACCCCACAGTCTAGGGCAGCTCTGTTTACAAGAACTTCGACTTCGGTACACCGTATATATCCCAGGAAAGAGAAAAATGGATACAGAAGTTGCGGTAATTATGTACAATGGAATATCACTCAGCCATGAAATCGATGTCATAAGGCTAGTAGCAGCATAATGACTGGATTTAGGTACGATGATTCTAAGTGAGATAAGTCACACAGAAAAAGAAACTTATCACAACATATCACTTATAGAGGGAATGTAAACATCGCTACACATGAACTGAATTACAAAACAGAACAGAGTCACACATTTAGAAAACACACTTATGGCTGCTTAAGGGGAAAGGTGAGGTGGGGTGATGCATAAAACCAGAGTTTGAAATTAGCACCGATACCGTTCCATCAACCAAGAATGTAATGGACAAGACCTACTCATTGCTCAGTGAACTGGACCCAACACCCCCTATTCACCGCAGAAGAATATACCTGTGTAGTAACAATTTTAATAAGTATTTGTTGATATCTCTCTGTAACTGAATCAAGTGGCTGTAAAGCGGCATAAACACAGCATTGAAAATCAGCTAAACCCCATTATAAATATAAATTACAAAAAAAAAAAGAAAGAAAGATAGTGAAAGACAGATAAATTCTTACAAAATTCCTTCAGGGGCTGTGATGCAACCAGGACTGACCACATCTAGACCCACAGCTGGGAAGAGACAAAAGGCTGGACACTCTTGGGGCCGAGAGGATTAGTGAGGTTGGGTGAGCAAATACAGACCCTTTAAAATAATACTGCGTGCTACCCATTCCATGGGTCCCAAATCTCCAGGTTCAAGGGAATCTTCCTACAGCAAAACACTCATGAGAAACCCAGGGAATTGTACACCGTGTGAACGCGAAAGCTTTCTAAAACGCACCTCCTTTTTCATCTCCTGGTGCTCGGGTTCGCCATTCCAGGAGCTTTACTTAAAATCTCCCTACTTGGAGCATCAGCGCCTTTAAGCTCCTGTTTCCTACACTCTGCAAATTGTGCGGAGGATGAACGGGGAGAGGGGGAACCAATGAGAGACCAGCTGTAGGTGTTTGGTCGGGCACTTGTCAATGTAATTTCCCATCAGGTATAAGAATTAACCAAAGGCTCAGCCTTCCCAACCGGAACCACAGTAGGGCCTGAAGCAATCTTCCGGTTCTGCGGTCAGTTCACAAAAAAGCGAGTTGAAAAATGAAGCTCAGGGCCACGGCACTTCACAAACCTGCAGACTTCTCAATGATAACTATCGTCCAAAAATATATTAAGGTAAGGCAACGAAGAGGTTTTGAAAGCAAGGAAGAAATACAGCAAACAGATTTCAAGAGGTAGATCGTACTGGCCTTTACAGCACATGCAAAGCGGCAGAATTTAAAAAATGATGCAGTTGGCAAAAAGGGCGTATGCGTTTTTTCCTGAATATATTCAGGAAAAAACGCATACGCCCTTTTTGCCAACTGCATCATTTTTTAAATTCTGCCGCTTTGCATGTGCTGTAAAGGCCAGTACGATCTACCTCTTGAAATCTGTTTGCTGTATTTCTTCCTTGCTTTCAAAACCTCTTCGTTGCCTTACCTTAATATATTTTTGGACGATAGTTATCATTGAGAAGTCTGCAGGTTTGTGAAGTGCCGTGGCCCTGAGCTTCATTTTTCAACTCGCTTTTTTGTGAACTGACCGCAGAACCGGAAGATTGCTTCAGGCCCTACTGTGGTTCCGGTTGGGAAGGCTGAGCCTTTGGTTAATTCTTATACCTGATGGGAAATTACATTGACAAGTGCCCGACCAAACACCTACAGCTGGTCTCTCATTGGTTCCCCCTCTCCCCGTTCATCCTCCGCACAATTTGCAGAGTGTAGGAAACAGGAGCTTAAAGGCGCTGATGCTCCAAGTAGGGAGATTTTAAGTAAAGCTCCTGGAATGGCGAACCCGAGCACCAGGAGATGAAAAAGGAGGTGCGTTTTAGAAAGCTTTCGAAGTGTATGGTGTTTCCTAAAATATCTCAAAAACCACTACAGAGCATAGGGCACTTCCACACATGGGTGTATATCTTGGGAAAACCAAAAATCAACAGGACACAGGCACCCCACAGTCTAGGGCAGCTCTGTTTACAAGAACTTCGACTTCGGTACACCGTATATATCCCAGGAAAGAGAAAAATGGATACAGAAGTTGCGGTAATTATGTACAATGGAATATCACTCAGCCATGAAATCGATGTCATAAGGCTAGTAGCAGCATAATGACTGGATTTAGGTACGATGATTCTAAGTGAGATAAGTCACACAGAAAAAGAAACTTATCACAACATATCACTTATAGAGGGAATGTAAACATCGCTACACATGAACTGAATTACAAAACAGAACAGAGTCACACATTTAGAAAACACACTTATGGCTGCTTAAGGGGAAAGGTGAGGTGGGGTGATGCATCAAACAAGAGTTTGAAATTAGCACAGATACCGTTCCATAAACCAAATACATAATAGTGAAGACCTACTCCTTGCTCAATGAACAGGACTCAACACCCCCTATTCACCGCAGAAGAATATATCTGACTAGTAAGAATCTTAAAACCTATGTATTGATATCTCTCTGTAAGTGAATCAAGTGGGTGCAAAGCGGCATAAACAGCAGTGAAAATCAGCTAAACCCCATTATAAAAATAAATATATTCAGGAAAAACGCATATGCCCTTTGTGGCCAACCAAACAAGCGCGAAATGCAAATCAGCACGGCAAAGAAGTCTGACTTCGCATTCATCAAAAGGGCCATCCTGGAAAAGTGTAAAAACCAGAAAGGCAGGACAGGCCATGGAGACAAGGGAGCCTTGTTAAGCTGATGGGGGGATGTAAATTGCCGACAGCCACTCTGGAGAAGTGTATGGAGTTTCCTGAAACATCTAAAAATCAGAGCTACAGAGCATAAGGCACTCTTGGGCGTATATCTTGGGAAAACCAAAAATCGACAGGACATAGGAACCCCTATGTTTAGTTCTGCTCTGTTTAGAAATGCCTCGAGTTGGGTTCAACTTACATGTCCTTGGAAGGAAAAAATGGATCAAGAAGATGTGATATTTGTGTACAGTGGAATATTCCTGAGCAATGAAATCAATGAAATAAGGCCAGTTGCAGCAACTCGTGGAGACTGAGGTACGATCATTCTAAGTGACGTAAGTCAGACATAAAAAGAGACTTATCGTAAGGTATCACTTACAGATGGTATCTAAAAATGCCTACACGTGAACTCAATTACAAAACAGTAACAGAGTCACACATTTAGAAAACACACTTATGGCTGCTAAAGGAGAAAGGTGGGGTGGGGTGATGCATAAACCAGGAGGTTGGAATTAGCATAGATACGGTTCCATAAACAAAATATGTAATCGACAGGACCTAGTGTATAGCTCAAAGAACTGGACTCAGCACACTGTTGTCACCGGAAAAGGATATATAAGACTGGAAAGAATCTGTGAAAGAATTTATTGATGTCTCTCTTTAAGTGAATCAAGTGGATAGATGTAGAGCAGCAAGAAACACAGTATTGAAAATCAGCTATACCCCATTATAAAATTAAATAAGAAGAACAAAAAAAAGACCGTGAGAGAGAGTGAAATTCTTACAAAATTTGTTCAAGGGCTGTGATGCAACCTGGACTGAACACATCTAGACACACAGCTGGATGGGACCTAAGGCTCTACACTCGTGGGTCTGAGAGGCTTGCTGAGGATGGGACAACAAATGCAGCACTTTTAGAGTAACACTGCCTGTCCCCCATTCCATGGGTCCCATATCTCCAGGTGCAGAGGACCCTTCCTACAGGCAAAACATGAATGGGACACCTAGAGGATGGTAAACCGTCCGTTCGGGAAGAGTTTGGAAGAGGTATCGCTTCGCACCAGTCAGAATGGCCAACCTTACAACGTGTAAAACCTGAAATGAAGGCCAGGGCGTGGATAAAAGGGAACCCTGACAAGCTGATGGTGGGAATGTAAATTGCTAACAGCCACTCTGGAGAAGTGGGTGGTGATTCCTTAAAAATCTAAAAAACAGAGCTTCAGAGCATATTGCGCTTCCACTCCTGGGCCTGTATCTTGGAAAAAACGTAAATTGACAGTACCCAAGCACTCCAAAATTTATGCAGCCCTGTTTACAACAGCCCCTACTTGGAAACTATCTAAATGTCCTTGGAAGGAAGACTGGATAAAGAAATTATGGTAGATATGTACAATGGAATATTACTCAGCCATAAAAAGAAACGAAATTGGGTCATTTGTAGAGACGTGGATGCATCTAGAGACTGTCATACAGAGTGAAGTAAGTCAGAAAGAGAA
>NC_041225.1:24627301-24642563 GCF_002837175.3 Physeter macrocephalus
GTGGATAAAAGTGAACCCTGACAAGCTGATGGTGGGAATGTAAATTGCTAACAGCCACTCTGGAGAAGTGGGTGGTGATTCCTTAAAAATCTAAAAAACAGAGCTTCAGAGCATATTGCGCTTCCACTCCTGGGCCTGTATCTTGGAAAAAATGTAAATTGACAGTACCCAAGCACTCCAAAATTTATGCAGCCTTGTTTACAACAGCCCCTACTTGGAAACTATCTAAATGTCCTTGGAAGGAAGACTGGATAAAGAAATTATGGTAGATATGTACAATGGAATATTACTCAGTCATGAAATGAATGAAATAAGGCCATTTGCAGCCACTCGGAAGGACCTAGATGCATTCATACTAAGTGGCATAAATCAGACAATGATAAATATCATATGATATTACTTATCAGTGGAATCTAAACATTGATACAAAGGTACTATCTTACAACACAGAAACAGAGTGCCAGACTTAGAACACAAACTTATGGTTACCAAACTGGAAAGGTGTGTTGGAGGCATAAATCATGAGGTTGGAGTTAGTATATACATATTTACAGAGAGAAAACTTGTAATCAAACTGGACCTGCTGTAGAGCACTTGGAACTCTTCTCAACACCCTTTAGTAACCTCACTGGGAAAATAATTCCAAAAAGAATATATAGTCATCTCTGTGTAAATGAAACATGTTGGTGTATATCAGAAACGAACACAACATGGTAAATCAACTATACTCCATTATAAATTTAAAATTAAATTATAGAAAAGAAAAATGATCACTAAATTCATTTAGTCACGGTGAACGTGTTCGTGTCACATCCCTGGACACAGACCCAATGTGGTCCCAAGGCTGGACTGTTGTGGGACTGAGGACCTCGGGAGGATATGCCAGCTAATTCACCCCCCTTGAACATGTAGTACCTGGTCCCCTCTGCATGGGATCACAATCTCCAGATCTAAGTGTGCCCTCATACTACTAAACCAACACTCTGACACCCAAAGGATGGTGGACTCTCTGGGCTGCATGACATTTGGAAAATCACCTGGTCTCAACATATCCTGGAGTTTGGGTTCCGACCTGCCGACTCCTTCGTTAGAGTCGTTGCACTCTACAAGACAGCCCCCTCAACAGGTGACTTTGCAGGGGTTTATGCGGTGAACATGCTAATGTCACACCCCTGAACACAGACCCAATGTGGTCCCAAGGCTGGACTGCTGTGGGCCTGAGGACCTCGGGAGGATATGCCAGCTAATTCACCCCCCTTGAACACGTAGTACCTGGTCCCCTCTGCATGGGATAACAATCTCCAGATCTAAGTGTGCCCTCATACTACTAAACCAACGCTCTGACACCCAAAGGATGGTGGACTCTCTGGGCTGCATGACATTTGGAAAATCACCTGGTCTCAACATATCCTGGAGTTTGGGTTCCGACCTGCCGACTCCTTCGTTAGAGTCGTTGCACTCTACAAGACAGCCCCCTCAACAGGTGACTTTGCAGGGGTTTATGCTTGTTCGGGGGCTGAAGGGGAGGGGGAAGGAGGAATGGGACGGAAGCCCTTACGTGTTTGGTCAGGCACATCCCACTCTAAGCTGAAACCCAGGAACAGGACTTCCCCTACAGCTAAGGTTGTGTCAGTAACCAGAGAGGGACAGGAGAAATCCTGCCGCCTTCTCTTTCCCATAACAACAATTCTGAAACTGGACCTTGTAGGCACTTCATATTCACAATGCCTGGGGAGCTGTAAATGACAACAGCACTCAAAAAATGTCTTGGGGTAGGTAATTGAAATAGACTTCAAAACAAGGCAACCTTTCAATAACCCTTTTACAAGGGGTAAATTTTACTCACACTGTTCAAAAAAAAAAGCACATATGAAGACGCTCACCATTGCTTTATGTTAGACAAATGCAAATCAGACGTACAAAAAAGCATCACCTGGAACCACTCAGAATAGCCATCATCACAATGTCTACAAACAAGAAATGCTTCAGAGGGTGTGGAAAAAAGAGAAACCTACCAGTTATTATTATCATTTTTTTAATCTGCATTGGGTCTTCGTTGCTACATGCGGCTTTTCTATAGTTGCAGCAAGCAGGGGTTACTCATCGTTGTGGTACGCAGCCTTCTCTTTGCGGTGGCTTCTCTTGTTGTGGAGCACAGGTTCTAGGCACAAAGGCTTCAGTAGTTGTGGCACATGAGCTCAGTAGTTGTGGCTCGTGGGCTCTAGAGGGCAGACTCAGTAGTTGTGGCGCACGGGCTTAGGTGCTCTGCGGCATGTGGGATCTTCCTGGGCCAGGGCTCTAACCTGTGTCCCCTGCACTGGCAGGCAGATTCTTAACCACTGCGCCACCAATACTACGCTATTGGGGGCAATGCCAATTGGTAACAGCCACTATGGAGCACAGAATGGAGGTTACCAGAGTAAGGGGAGGCAGGAGGGATGAATTGGAAATTGGGATTGACATATACACACCACTATATATAAAAGAGATAACAAATAAGGGCCTACTGTAAAGCACAGGGATCTCTGCTCAATACTCTGTAATGACCTGTATGGGAAAGGAATCCAAAAAGGATTGGATATATGTATAACTGCTTCACTCTGCTGTGCAGCGGAAAGTAACACAACATTGTAAATCAACTATACTCCAAAAAAATTGAAATTGAAATGAAATGAAATAAAAAAAAATAAAATGGAGCTACCAGATGATCCATCAAGTTCACTCCTGTGTGCATATCTGGAGGAAAGCATAAATCGAAAGACGCATCTTCCCCAATGTTCACTGCAACACTCTTTACAATAGCGAAGACATGGAAGCAACCAAAATGTCCATCAACATATGAATATAGGTAAAGAATATGTGATACATATATATAATGGAATATGACTCAGCCATAAAATAGAAGAAAATAATGCCAATTGCAGTAACATGGATGGACCTAGAGATGATTGTACTAAGTGAAGTAAGTCAGACAGAGTAAGACAAATATTGTATGATATCACTTCTAGGTGGAAACGAAAAATTGATACAAATGAACTAACTTACAAAACAGAGGCAGACTCACAGACTTGGAAAACAAACTTATGGTTACCAAAGGGGAAAGGTGGGGGGTAGGGATAAATCAGGAACTTGGGGTAAACATACGAATACTACTATATATAATATAGATAAGCAACAAGGACCTACTGTATAGCACAGGGAACTCTACTCAATATTCTGGGAATACCTTTATCAGAAAAGACTCTGAAAAAGAATGACTATATGCATATGTGTAACTGAATCACTTGCTGTGCAGCTGAAATGAACACAACATTGTAAATCAACTATACGCCAATAAAATTTAACTTACAAAATAAAGAAAATCACCTATATTTCAAAAGAAAAAAAGAATTCCCATATATTTTTATGGCTTGATAGCTTACTTTCTTAGTGCTCAATATATCCCACTCCCAGAATATATTAATACTATATCATTTCATTCACCTATTGGAGGACACCTTAGTTTCATTCACATTTTGGCAATATTGAATTAGGTGCTATAAATATCCATATGCAGGTTTTCGTCTGGAAGTATGCTTTAAACTACTTTCAGTAAATATCCATGAGAACACTTGACGGATTGTACAGTAAGGGAATGTTCAATATTATAGCAAGTGTCAATCAGACTACCAAAGTAGCTACTGTATAGCACAGGAAACTCTACTCAATATTCTGGGAATGCCTTTATCAGAAAAGAATCTGAAAAAGAATGAATATATGCATATGTGTAACTGAATCACTTGCTGTGCAGCTGAAATAAACACAACATTGTAAATCAACTCTACTCCAATAAAATTTAAATTACAAAATAAAGAAAATCACCTATATTTCAAAAGAAAAAAAGAATTCCCATATATTTTTATGGCTTGATAGCTTACTTTCTTAGTGCTCAATATTATCCCACTCCCAGAATATATTAATACTATATCATTTCATTCACCTATCGGAGGACACCTTAGTTTCATTCACATTTTGGCAATATTGAATTAGGTGCTATAAATATCCATATGCAGGTTTTCATCTGGAAGTATGTTTTAAACTACATTCAGTAAATATCCGTGAGAACACTTGCTGGATTGTACAGTAAGGGAATGTTCAATATTACAGCAAGTGTCAATCAGACTACCAAAGTAGCTGTATTATTTTTCATTTCCACCAATAACAAATGACATTTCCTAATGTTCCACATCTGGAAAAGCTTCATGTTTTTGACCATTCATCATGATGTAAGATAAAAGTTTCCTGTAGATCTTTGTTAACAACTTGAGAAAGCTCCAGTCTATTTCTTTAACTGAGAGTTTTTATGTAGAATGGGTGTTAGATTTTTCAAAGGGCTTCTGAATCTATTGATATGCTAATGATTGTCTTTAGGGTGTTGATATGATGGATATAATTATTTGATGTTAGAATGTTGAACCAGCCTTGCATACCTGGGATTATTCTCTCTCATTCATGATATAAAATTCTCTCAAAATATTGTTGGATTCGATTTGTTAATATTTTGTTGAGGATTTTTGCATTGATGTTCCTGAGAGATATTGGTCAGTTTTCTTTACTATTCATATGTTCCTCTAAGTTTGGATGTTGTGGATTTAGTGTGAGACATTCATTTGGGGAGATT
The DNA here is from genome assembly GCF_002837175.3 of Physeter macrocephalus. Lineage (NCBI taxonomy): Eukaryota > Metazoa > Chordata > Mammalia > Artiodactyla > Physeteridae > Physeter > Physeter macrocephalus. The sequence continues at coordinate 24,631,962 of NC_041225.1, forward strand.
CTCAGTCATTTTTAAAAAATACTTTCTGTTCTTTGTTATCTTTATTTTCCTCCTGCTATACCCATTATGTATAGGTCACAGAATTTTCATTGTTCCACAATTATTGATTACTCTGTTCTGTTGATTTCTTTCTTGCCCATTTTCTTTTCTTTTGAGATTTAAAGGTTTCTCTTGCTATGTCTTCAAGCTCACAGATATTTCTCCTCAGCCAGCTCTTTGACTGCTAAGACAAAATACGAGAGACTTGGTATTTTATAAACAACAGAATATTTTTGTTTTCTCATAATTGCTGAGGCTGAAAAGTTCAAGAACAAGTTACCAGGGGCTCTCCTGGTGGCACAGTGGTTAAGAATCTGCCTACTAATAAAGGGGACACAGGTTCGAGCCCTGGGCTGGGAAGATCCCACATGCCATGGAACAACTAAGCCCGTGCACCACAAATACTGAGCCTGTGCTCTAGAGACCACAGGCCACAACTACTGAGCCCATGTGCCACAACTACTGAGCCCATGTGCCACAACTACTGAACATGCCATGGAACAACTCAGCCCGTGCACCACAAATACTGAGCCTGTGCTCTAGAGCCCACAGGCCACAACTACTGAGACCATGTGCCACAACTACTGAAACCCACACGCCTAGAGCCCGTGCTCCGGAACAAGAAGCCACCCAATGAGAAGGCCGCGCACCACAACACAGACCCAACACAGCCAAAAAATTAATTAATTTTTTTTAAAAAAAGAACAGGTTGCCAGCGGACTTAGTGTCTGGTGAGGGACCAATTTCTGGTTCATAATGTGGGTCTTCTCGTTCGGCAATGAAATCACGTAATGGGCATAAGATCTTCTGTGTGCTACATTTATTAGGTCACTAATCCCATGTTTGAGGTCTCTGGCATCATGACCTAATCACCTCCCAAAAGCCCCACCTCTTAATACCATCAACATGGGAGCTGGGTTTCAAAGTTTTAAAATTTGAGGTACAAAACGTTTACACCATAACAGGGACCACAGAGTTAACTGATTTTTCCTTTCATGTTAAAGGTTTGCACATTTATATTTATTGTATAATCCCAAAACCCTTGGTTTTTTTTTTTTTAAGATTCTTTTCCCGTATACTCCAGTCAGACCATTGAGTTCCCTGTGCTATAAAGCAGGTCCTTATCAATACTTATCTATTTTATATGTAGTAGTGTGTATATATCAGTCCTAATCTCCCAATTTATCCCATCCCCACTTATCCCCTGGTAACCATAAGTTTGTTTTCTATATCCATGACTCTATTTCTGTTGTGTAAATAAGTTCATTTGTACCTTTTTTTCTCTTTTAGATTCCTCATATAAGCAACATCATATGATAACTGTCTTTCTGTGTCTGACTTGCTTCACTCAGTATAACAATCTCTAGGTCCATCCATGTTGCTACAAAACCCTTAATTGTTAAGGATAACTCTCAATTCTTTCCAGTATCATCAGCAATTCTTTCTGGCAGACATGTGATAACACTTTTTAAACAGGGATATTGAGACCAAGGCTCCTGACCTGCAAACAAACAGAACATCATTCATATAGTGAAAACTTTGCACATCAAAGGGTGAAAGCACTTGGTCTAAATCCCTTTGCACCCACTGCTGACAGAGGGCAGAGGAGATTGACTCACTAATCTTCCTTACGTGCACTTGTTCCTAATGTGGTATTACATCTAAAACTTAAGAAGCGGGAATGCATCATGGAACACACCAATCCCTACTACAGATTCTGAAGCAGCAAAAAATAAAAACAAAACATGATGAATCCATCCAAAGGGTTCTGTCCACATTGTTAGTTTCCCTCGCACTGTGAACCCTTTTCAAACCCTATCACTTGAACCTACTTTTATTTTTTTCAAAAACAATAATGTTAATCTGCAGTCACATGCTCCAGTAATATTACACTATCCCTTGTGCAAGTATGTAGGGGTTTTAGGAGCTATGGGACGCTATCATGAGAGGTTGCCTAGAATCATTAGGACATTTCATTTAATGTTGGCTCTTCTCCCTAAGCTGTCTGCTGTCCTCTTCTTTTTGTAGCTACTAGCATTGAGAAAGTGACCAAGATAAGGCCCTTCTCTTTTACTGCCCATGAATGCAGCTGTAATTAACCCCACAGACCTTGGTGCTTCCAGAATCCCCTGAACCTACTGACCCTCCATGCATGGCATGACATAGGTAAGGAGAGTGACGTGTATACTTGTAGAGAGCATGCTATAAAATTTTCGACTCTTCCCTTCCTCATAATTCCAAAAAATAAATTTCTTTGGATTTCTGCTTAATGCTGCTGGAGTTGGTACATAAGTTGTGAGAGGTATCAGGGCACACCAAAAGAGAAGGTAACTGCACAGAAAATACAAGCAGGTACATTTCTGTATAGTTTCAAGCAGCTTATTTGCTATATCGACCATGGTGACATGTTGAACGTTCTGCTTTCTACTAGTAGTACAACAAACATAAAGGATATTTAGGTTGCTTGTTTTATCCCAATGAAGGCATATCTCTGACGGCATCCCATCATCAACAAAACTGGAAAGAAATCTGAAGGGTCTTAGATTTTACCATATTTGAAATTCCAACATTTTAGCCTGACATGTTTTTGGATTTTAGAAAAAAATATTTTAAATGAGACAAAAAATCATTTTTATGACACAAAAAGACAGCAATAGTTTTATATTTTTATCTGTTCCACTTGCGCACAAAAGTCTCATCGGTTATGTACAGCAGTCCTGTTGGGTGCTGTGCATGGTGCAAGTATGGATTAAAGCTTAGGAATCTTAAGCTTCAGTCACCTGAAACTTTTAAATTAAGATGCAAGCAATCCTGTCCAACATTTCAGCAGAGCAAGACACTGTCTTTATTTTACTTGTCAGGTAATTAATCTGTCTTTTGCCCCAAGGAGAGAAACAACTGGCATCTTCCATCAATGTGGTTTATCTGTGTTCCTGCAAAGGGCATGATTTCATTCATTTACATGGCTGAATCATATTCCATTGTATACATGTATCAGGCTACTTTATCTGCTCATCTGTCCATGGACATTTTGTTTGCCTCCATTCTTGGCTCTCGTAAATGGTGCTGCAGTGCACACTTGGGTACATGTGTCTTTTCGAATCCTGGTTTTCTCTGCATCTACTCTTTGGGGTAGCAATGCCAGATCATATGGTAGCTCTGTTGCAATGTAAATAGAAGTGAGTTTTCTTTCTTCTTCTCCTGAGAGCAAGGAAAACGAAGGAAACAGCAAACAGGCTAGAGGAGAAACAACCTGCCCTGAAAGAGTTAATCACTCCTTGTTTTACTTTGTCACTCATTTGTAGTAACTAGATTTGTACTTTACAAAGCTAACCTCACTCCCTGACACTATGGAATTTACCTTCGGCACCCATCACCATCACCGCTAACTCTGTGTGAGTTACAGCCCCTGCCTCTCACTCCCTAACCTTATTACTTCCCGGCGCTTACATTCTATACGCCCCGCATAAGAAATCACCCCTGGCAGTTTTTGCATTTAAGAAACAAGGTCACTGGCCGATAAACCAGAGGCAAACGGATGCAATTACCAGACTGCCGGACCCCAATTACCGGGCGGCCTGACGCCAGCTATGACCGTTTTTAAATAATGCAAAGGAAAGTAAGAATGCAAGACCTTCGGGCTTCCCTGGTGGCGCAGTGGTTGGGAATCCGCCTGCCGACGCAGGGGACGCGGGTTCGCGCCCCGGTCCGGGAAGATCCCACGTGCCGCGGAGCGGCTGGGCCCGTGAACCGTGGCCGCTGAGCCTGCGCGTCCGGAGCCTGTGCTCCGCAACGGGAGAGGCCGCAGCAGTGAGAGGCCCGCGTACCGCCAAAAAAAAAAAAAAAAAAAAGAATGCAAGATCTTCACTACTTTGATCCTTATCTTATACCCCGGACTGCAAGCCCCACATATAAAATCTTCCCTGATTCCCAAGGCGGTGGGGCACAGTTCTTGAGGCGCTAGCCGGCTGTGTCTTCCCTTCTGCCTGGAAGAAAAATGAAGCCATCTCTCTCTTCCTCCAAAATCCCCGTCTCCGTATTTCTTTTCGGCGTCGGTGCAGGTTTCCTTTACTCCATGCCCTCTACACCATTAACTCACTGTCGATTTTTGATGATGGCCTTTCAGACCGGTGTAAGGTGATCCCTCGTGGTAGTTTTTGACTTGGATGTCTCTGCTAATTGCTAGGTTGAGCATGTTTCTATGGGCTGTTTTTCTTCATAAACAGTGTGAGTAGAATTTACCTGTTCAAATTGCCTTCTTGAAAGTCTTCCCTGTTTTCAATTATTTTTGAACACTACCCATGGACATTTTTTGATGGCAGGTATCATTTAGAGCTCAGCAGTCCTTGTGAATATTAAGTGCCATAAGCAATTGTATTGAGGCTGCTTTTGTGGGAAAAGTCCACAAGGCGGCAGAATTTCCTCGGGCCCAACTCTGCTTACCGGGGAACCAGAGCCTTAGGGGAATTCCTGTTTGGGGCTTGTAAATTAGAAAGGAATGTGCCAGAACAAGCACCCAAATCTTGTGTCCCATTACCATTTAAAAAATTAGATTAATTTTATTTTTTATTGGAGTAACATTGATATACAATGTTGTGTATGTTGTAGGTATACAGAATCATTTTCAGTGATACATATAGACATATCTATGCATCTTCAGCATCTTTACTCACACTTTTTTTTTTTAAATAAAAAGAAAAGGACAAAGGAACTTCCCTGGTGGTCCAGTGCCTAAGACTCCGTGCTCCCAATGCAGGGGGCCCAGGTTTGATCCCTGGTCAGGGAACTAGATCCCACGTGCCACAACTAAGAGTTCACATGCCACAACTAAAGATCCCGCATGCCGCAACTAAGACCCAGCACAGCCAAATAAATAAATAAATATTAAAAGAAAAAAGGACAGAAAAAATGGTCAACATCACAAATAATTAGAGACATGCAAATCCAAAAATAAAAGAGGTATCACCTCACACCAGGCAGAATGGCCATCAGCAAAAAGTCTAAAAACAATAAATGCTGAAGAGGTTGTGGAGAAATGCGTACCGTCCTGTGCTGTCGGAGATATGTAAACTGGTAACAGCCACTAATGAGAACAGAATGGAGGTGCCTTTAAAAGGTAAAAATTGAGCTACTATATGATCCGCCAGACCCACTACTGGGCCTCTAACCTGAGAGGACCAGAATCGAAAAGGCAGAGGCACCCAAATGTGTACTGCAGTAACATTTACAACAGACAAGACTTGAAAGCCACCAAAATGTCCATCGACAACATGAATGGACAAAGGATAAGTGGAACATATACACTGTGGAGTATCAGCCAGCAAAAAAATGAAACATTGCCTTTGGAGCACCATAGATGAGCCTAGAAATAATCATACTAAGTGAAGTAAGTCAGAAGAGAAAAACAAACATCCTCTGATATCATTTACAAGTGTTATCTAGAAATTGATACCAATGAACAAATTTCCACAGAGGAAGACACTCACAGACTTAGAAGACAAACTTATGGTTAACCAAAAGGAAAAGTGGGAGGAATGGATAAATTAGAGTACTGGAGTTAACATACATGTACTAATACATGTAAAATATATAATCAGGGCTTCCCTGGCGGCGCAGTGGTTGAGAGCCCGCCTGCCGACGCAGGGGACGCGGGTTCGCGCCCCGGTCCGGGAGGATCCCACATGCCGCGGAGCGGCTGGGCCCGTGAGCCGTGGCCGCTGAGCCTGCGCGTCCGGAGCCTGTGCTCCGCAACGGGAGAGGCCACAGCAGTGAGAGGCCCGCGTACCACAAAAAAATAAAATAAATTTAAAAAAAAATAAAAAAAAAAAAATATATATATATAATCACCAAAGACCACCATGTACCAAGGAAGGTCTACTCAACACTGTGTAATAACCTACATGGGAACAGGCTCTGAAGATGAATAGATATATGTATATGTATAACAGAACATGGTTCTGTACACCTAGAACAAACACAATGTTGTAATCAAATTTACTCTGATAGAAAATAAAAATTAAATTAAAAACAAACAAACAAGAAATAATGAGACATAAGCTTTTGAGGCTTTGTCCTGGCACATTCCACCCCAAATGACAACTTAGGAACACAACTTCCAGAAAGGCTCTGTTGCCCTGATAACCAGTTGGGAATGCAGAAATCATGCCTCCCTGTGGCCGATTCCCGCAACAGCAGCTTTAAATCCAGTGCGAATGGTCACTTAATATTCACAAGGACTACAGGGCTGTAAATGACACCTGCCCTCAGAAAATGTCCCGGGGTGGTGAACTGACAAAAATTTTCAAAACACGGCAAAATTTCAAGAAGATAATTTCAAGAGGTAAATTTTTCTCACTGTATTTTTTAAAGAAAAAACAAGAGGACACGGAAAATTGCTCAACATCATGCACAATTAGAGATATGCAAATCTAAATTAGAAAAAAATATCACCTCACATGGTCGGAGTGGACATCAGCAAAATGTCTACAAACAATAAATACAGAAGTGGTTTTGCAGAAATGCGTACACTTTATGCTGTTGGAGGGATGTAGACTGGTAATAGCCACTAATGAGAACAGAATGGAGGAGCATTTAAAATATAAAAATTGAGCTACCATATGAGCTGGCAGACACACTACTGGGCCTATCAACTGAGAAGACCAGAATCAAAAAAACACAGGCACCCAAACATCCACTGCAGCAAGATATACAATAACCAAGACATGGAAGCAACCAAAATGTCCATGGACACGTGAATGGACAAAGAGGAAATGGTACATGCACACAATGGAATATTAGCCACAAAAAAGGATGAAACAATGGCCTCTGCAGCACCACTGATGAGCCTAGAGATAATCATACCATGTGGAATAAGTCAGAAAGAGAAAGACAAATATCCTATGACATCATTTGTAGGTGTTATCTAAAAATTGATACCAATGAACAATTTTCCACAGAGTTAACATACATATACTAATACATATAAAATATATAATCGCCAAAAGCCACCGTGTACCAAAGAAAGTGTACTCAACACACTGTAATAACCTACATGGGAACACGATCCCAGGATGAATAGATATATGTGTATGTATAAAAGAACCAGATTCTGTACGCCTAGAACAAACACAACAATGTAATTAAATTCAGTCTGATAGAAAATAAAAAATAAATTAAAAAAACAAGTGAGGGGCTTCCCTGGTGGCACAGTGGTTAGGAATCCGCCTGCCAATGCAGGGGACGCAGGTTCGAGCCCTGATCTGGGAAGATCCCACATGCCATGGAGCAACTACGTCTGTGCGCCACAACGACTGAGCCTGCACTCTGGAGCCCACGAGCCACAACTACTGAAGCCTGCGCGCCTAGAGCCCTTGCTCCGCAACAAGAGAAGCCACGGCAATGAGAAGCCGTGCACCACAACAAAGAGTAGCACCCGCTCACCGCAACTAGAGAAAAGCCCGCGCCCATCAACAAAGACCCAACGCAGCCAAAAATAAATAAATAAATAAATTTATAAGAAAAAAAAGCGAGAAGTAATGAGACATACGCTTTTGGGGTTTGTCCTGGCACATTCCACTTTAATTGACAACCTAGGAACTCGACTTCCAGGAGGGCTCCGTTGCCCTAGTAACCAGATTTGGGAATGGAGAAATGCTGCCGCCTTGTGGCCGTTTCCTGCAACAGCAGCTTTAAACCCAGTGCTAATGGTCACTCAATATTCACAAAGATTGCAGGGCTGTAATTGACACCTGCCCTCAAAAAATGTCCTGGCATCGGGAATTTACAAACATTTCAAAACACGGCAAACTTTCAAGATGATAATTTCAAGAGGTAAATTTTTCTCACTGTATTTTTTAAAGAAAAATAAAAAGACATGGAAAATTGCTCAACAACACGCATAGTCAGAGACATGCAAATCTAAACTAGAAAAAATACACCTCACATCTGTCAGAGTGGCCATCAGCATAAAGTCTACAAACAATAAATACTAAAGTGGTTTTGGAGAAATGAGTACCGTCTATGCTGTTGGAGGGATGTAGACTGGTAACAGCCACTAATGAGAAAAGAATGGAGGTGCCGTTAAAAGGTACAAATTGAGCTACATTTAATCTGGCCGACCTACTATGGGGTCAAGAAACTGAGAAGACCAGAGTCAAATAGACACAGGCACACAAGCGTCCACCACAGCAAGATATACAATAACCAAGACCTGCAAGCAACCAAAATGTCCGTTGATACATGAATGGACAAAGAAAGGTGGTACATGTACATAGTGGAAAAATGGTACATTGTGGAATACTAGCCAGAAAAAAGAATGAAAAACTGCACTTTGCAGAACCATAGATGAGCCTATAGATAATCATACTACGTGAAGTAAGTCAGAAAGAGAAAGAAAAATATCCTATGACATCATTTATAGGTGTTATCTAAAATTGATACCAATGAACATATTATCACAGAGAAAGACACTCACAGACTTAGAAGAAAAACTTACGGTTAACCAAAAGTAGAAGTGTGAGGAATGGATAAATTAGGATACTGGAATTAACATACATATACTAATACATGTAAAATATATAATCGCCAAAGACCACCGTGTACCAAACAAAGTGTACTCAACACCCTGTAATAACCTACAAGGGAACAAGATCCGAGGATGAACAGATATATGTGTATATATAAATGAACCAGGTTCTGTACACCTAGAACCAACACAACATTGTAATCAAATTTACTCCGATAGAAAATACAAATTAAATTAAAAGAACAAACGAGAAATAATGAGACATAAGCTTTTGGGGTTTGTCCTGGCACATTCCCCTCTAATTGACAACATAGGAACAGAACTTCCAGGAAGGCTCTGTTGCCCTACTAACCAGAGTTGGGAACATATAAATCCTGCCACTTTGTCGCCGTTTCCTGCAACAGCAGCTTTAAAACTAGTGCTAATGGTCATTAATAATTCACAAAGATTGCAGGGCTATAAATGACACCTTCCCACAAAATATGTCCTATGGTCTGAAATCGACAAAAATTTCAAGAGGGCAAATTTTCAGGAAGAAAATATCACCAGTTAAACTTTACTCACTCTTTTTTATTAATAAAAAAAAGGACATGGAAAAATGGTCAACATCACAAATAGAGACATTCAAATACAAACAACAGAGACGTATCACGTCCCACCAGGCAGCTTGACCATCAGCAAAAAGTCTACAGAAAATAAATGCTGAAGTGGTTGTGGAGAAATGTGTACCATCATATGCTGTTGGAGATATGTAAACAGGTAATGGCCACTAACGACCACAGAATGGAGGTGCCTTTAAAAGGTAAAAAGGTAAAAATTGAGCTACCATATGATCTGCCAGACCCACTATAACTTGAGGATACCAGAATCGAAAAGGCAGAGGCACCCAAACCTGCACTACAGCAATATGTACAACAGCCAAAACTTGGAAAGAACGAAAATGTCCATTGACACATGAATGGACAAAGAATAAGTGGCACATGTACACACTGGAATATTAGTCTGAAAAGAGAATGAAGCATTGCCCTTTGCAGCACCATAGATGAGCCTAGAGATAATCATACTATGTGAAGTAGTCAGAAAGAGAAAGACAAATATACTATGATATCATTTCTAGGTGTTATGTAAAAATTGGAACCAGTGAACATATTTCCACAGAGAAGACACTCACAGACTTAGAAGACAAACTTACGATTAAACAAAAGGAAAGGGGGGGGGACCTTCAAGATGGCAGAAGAGTAAGATGTGGAGATCACCTTCCTCCCCACAGATACATCAGAAATACATCTACACGTGGAACAACTCCTACAGAACACCCACTGAACGCTGGCAGAAGACCTCAGACCTCAGAAAAGGCAAGAAACTCCCCACGTACCTGGGTAGGGCAAAAGCAAAAAGAAAAAACAGAGACAAAAGAGTAGGGACGGGAGCCGCACCAGTGGGAGGGAGCTGTACAGGAGGAAAGGTGTCCACACACTAGAAGCCCCTTCGCAGGCGGAGACTGCGGGTGGCGGAGGGGGGAGCTTCGGAGCCGCGGAGGAGAGCGCAGTAACAGGGTGCGGAGGGGAAAAGCAGAGAGATTCCCTCAGAGGATCGGTGCCGACCGGCACTCACCAGCCCGAGAGGCTCGTCTGCTCACCCGCCGGGGCTGGGAGCTGAGCCTCGGGCTTCAGTCGGATCGCAGGGAGAGGACTGGGGTTGGCGGCCTGAACACAGCCTGAAGGGGCTAGTGCGCCACGGCTGGCCGGCAGGGAGTCCGGGAGAAGTCTGGAGCTGCCTGAGAGGCAAGAGATCATTGTTTCGGGGTGCGCGAGGAAAGGGGATTCAGAGAACCCCCTAAACGAGCTCCAGAGACAGGCGTGAGCCGCAGCTGTCAGCGCGGACCCCAGAGACGGGCATGAGATGCTAAGGCTGCTGCTGCCGCCACCAAGAAGCCTGTGTGCGAGCACAGGTCACTGTCCACACCGCCCCTCCCGGGAGCCTGTGCAGCCCGCCACCGCCAGGGTCCCGGGATCCAGGGACAACTTCCCCGGGAGAAC
>NC_041225.1:24642585-24643871 GCF_002837175.3 Physeter macrocephalus
GAATCAGCGGCTCCTTTAACCCCGTCCTGTCTGAGCGAAGAGCAGACGCCCTTGGGCGACCTGCACGCAGAGGCGGGGCCACATCCAAAGCTGAATCCCGGGAGCTGTGCGAACAAAGAAGAGAAAGGGGGAGGTCTCTCCCAGCAGCCTCAGGGGCAGCGGATTAAATCTCCACAATCAACTTGATGTACCTGCATCTGTGGAATACCTGAATAGACAGCAAATCATCCCAGAATTGAGGGGGTGGACTTTGGGAATAATTGTAGACTTGGGGTTTGCTTTCTGCATCTAACTTGTTTCTGGTTTTATGTTTATCTTAGTTTAGAGTTTATTATCATTGGCAGATTTGTTTACTGATTTGGTTGCTCTCTTCCTTTTTTTTTTTAATATATAGATATATATATTTTTTTCTTTTTCTCTTTTTGTTAGTGTGTATGTGTATGCTTCTTTGTGTGATTTTTTTCTGTATAGCTTTGCTGCCCCCCTCATCGGCAGGCGGACTCCCAACCACTGTGCCACCAGGGAAGCCCTGTTTTTTTGTTTTTTGGGGGGTTTTTTTGGTATAGTTTTTAGCGCTTGTTCTCACTGGTGGATTTGTTTTTTGGTTTGGTTGCTCTCTTCTTTTTTTTTTCTTTTTAATTTTTTTTTACTTTTAATAATTTTTTTATTTTAATAACTTTTATTTTATTTATTTCTTTTTCTCTCCCTTTTCTTCTGAGCCGTGTGGCTGACAGGGTCATGGTGCTCCGGCCGGGTGTCAGGCCTGTGCCTCTGAGGTGGGAGAGCAGAGTTCAGGACATTGGTCCACCAGAGACCTCCCGGCTCCACTTAATATCAAATGGTGAAAGCTCTCCCAGAAATCTCTATCTCAACACTAAGACCCAGCTCCACTCAACAACCAGCAAGTTCCAGTGCTGGACACCCTATGCCAAACAACTAGCAAGACAGGAACACAACTCCACCCATTAGCAGACAGGCTGCCTAAAATCATAATAAGCTCACAGACACCCCCAAACACACCACCGGACGTGGTCCTGCCCACCAGAAAGACAAGATCTAGCCTCATCCACCAGAACACAGGCACCAGTCCCCTCCACCAGGAAGCCTACACAACCCACTGAACCAACCTTAGCCAATGGGGGCAGATACCAAAAACAACGGGAACTACGAACCTGCAGCCTGTGAAAAGGAGACCCCAAACACAGTAAGTTAAGCAAAATGAGAAGACAGAGAAATATGCAGCAGATGAAGGAGCAAAGTAAAAACCCACCAGACCAAACAAATGT
>NC_041225.1:24644928-24647410 GCF_002837175.3 Physeter macrocephalus
ACGCCAAGACACATATTAATCAAACTATCAAAAGTTAAATACAAAGAAAAAAATATTAAAAGCAGCAAGGGAAAAACAACAAATAACATACAAGGGAATCCCCATAAGGGTAACAGCTGATCTTTCAGCAGAAACTCTGCAAGCCAGAAGGGAGTGGCAGGACATATTTAAAGTGAGGAAAGGGAAAAACCTATAACCAAGAGTCCTCTACCCAGCCAGGATCTCATTCAGATTCAATGGAGAAATTAAAAACTTTACAGACAAGCAAAAGCTAAGAGAATTCAGCATCACTAAACCAGCTTCACAACAAATGTTAAAGGAACTTCTCTAAGCAGGAAACACAAGAGAAGGAAAAGACCTACAATAACAAACCCAAAACAACTAAGAAAATGGTAATAGGAACATACATATCGATAATTACCTTAAATGTAAATGGATTAAATGCTCCAGCCAAAAGACACAGACAGGCTAAATGGATACAAAAACAAGACCCATATATATGCTGTCTACAAGAGACCCACTTCAGGCCTAGGGACACATACTGACTGAAAGTGAGGGGATGGAAAAAGATACTCCATGCAAATGGAAATCAAGAGAAAGATGGAGTAGCAATTCTCACATCAGACAAAATAGACTTTAAAATAAAGACTATTACAAGAGACAAAGAAGGACACTACATAATGATCAAGGGATCAATCCAAGAAGAAGATATAACAATTGTACATATTTAGGCACCCAACATAGGAGCACGTCAATACATAAGGCAAATGCTAACAACCATAAAAGAGGAAATCGACAGTAACACAATCATAGTAAGGGACTTTAACACCCCACTTTCACCAATGGTCAGATCATCCAAAATGAAAATAAATTAGGAAACACAAGCTTTAAATGATACATTAAACAAGATGGACTTAACTGACATTTATAGGACATTCCACCCAAAAACAACAGAATACACCTTTTTCTCAAGAGCTCATGGAACATTCTCCAGGATAGATCATATCTTGGGTCACAAATCAAGCCTCGGTAAACTTAAGAAAATTGAAATAGTATCAAGTATATTTTCTGAACACAACACTATGCGACTAGATATCAATACAGGAAAAAGTCTGTAAAAAATACAAGTCTGTAAAAAATACAAGTAGTGTATTGTTTAGCATGGAGGCTAAACAATACACTACTAAATGACCAAGAGATCACTGAAGAAATCAAAGAGGAAATCAAAAAATACCCAGAAACAAATGACATTGAAAACACGATGACCCAAAACCTATGTGATGCAGCAAAAGCAGTTTTAAGAGGGAAGTTTACAACAATAAAATCCTACCTCAAGAAACAAGAAACATCTCAAATAAACAACCTAACCTTACACCTAAAGCAATTAGAGAAAGAAGGACAAAAAAATCCCAAAGTTAGCAGAAGGAATCATAAGATCAGATCAGAAATAAATGAAAAAGAAATGAAGGAAACGATAGCAAAGATCAATAAAACTAAAAGCTGGTTCTTTGAGAAGATAAACAAAATTGACAAACCATTAGCCAGACTCATCAAGAAAAAAAGGGAGAAGACTCAAATCAACAGATTTAGAAATGAAAAGGGTGAAGTAACAACGGACACTGCAGAAACACAAAGGATCATGAGAGATTACTACAAGCAAGAGATTACTATATGCCAATAAAATGGACAACCTGGAAGAAATGGACAAATTCTTAGAAAAGCACAACTTTCCGAGACTGAACCAGTAAGAAATAGAAAATATAAACAGACCTATCACAAGCACTGAAATTGAGACTGTGATTAAAAATCTTCCAACAAACAAAAGCCCAGGGCCAGATGACTTCACAGGCAAAGTCTATCAAACATTTAGAGAAGAGCTAACAGCTATCCTTCTCACACTCTTCCAAAATATAGCAGAGGGAGGAACACTCCCAAACTCATTCTACGAGGCCACCATCACCCTGATACCAAAACCAGACAAAGATGTCACAAAGAAAGAAAACTACAGGTCAATATCACTGATGAACATAGATGCAAAAATCCTCAACAAAATACTAGCAAACAGAATCCAACAGCACATTAAAAGGATCATACACCATGATCAAGTGGGGTTTATCCCTGGGATGCAAGGATTCTTCAATATACACAAATCAATCAATGTAATAAAACATATTAACAAACTGAAGGAGAAAAACCATATGATTATCTCAAAAGACGCAGGAAAAGCTTTCCACAAAATTCAACACCCATTTATGATAAAAGCCCTCCAGAAAGTAGGCATAGAGGGAACTTACCTCAACATAGTAAAGGCCATATATGACAAACTCACAGCCAACATCGTTTTCAATGGCGAAAAACGGAAACCATTTCCTCTAAGATCAGGAGCAAGACAAGACTGTCCACTCTCACTGCTATTATTCAACATAGTTTTGGAAGTTTTAGCCACAGCAATCAGAGAAGAAAAAGAAATAAAAGGAATCCA
>NC_041225.1:24647675-24648292 GCF_002837175.3 Physeter macrocephalus
GAAGCACTCCCATTTACCACTGAAACAAAAAGAATAAAATACCTAGGAATAAACCTACCTAGGGAGACAAAAGACCTGTATGCAGAAAACTATAAGACACTGATGAAAGAAATTAAAGATGATTCAAAGAGATGGAGAGATATACCAAGTCCTTGGACTGGAAGAATCAACATTGTGAAAATGACTATACCATCCAAAGCAATCTACAGATTCAATGCAATCAATACACAATGGAGAAAAGACAGCCTCTTCAACAAGTGGTGCTGGGAAAACTGCACAGCTACATGTAAAAGAATGAAATTAGAACACTCCCTAACACCATACACAAAAATAAACTCAAAATGGATTAAAGACCTAAATGTAAGGCCAGACACTATAAAACTGTTAGAGAAAAACCTAAGCAGAACACTCTATGACATAAATCACAGCAAGATCCTTTTTGACCCACCTCCTAAAGAAATGGAAATAAAAACAAAAATAAATAAATGGGACCTAGTGAAACTTAAAGGCTTTTGCACAGGAAACCATAAATAAGACAAAAAGACAACCCTCAGAATGGGAGAAAATATTTGCAAATGAAGCAACTGACAAAGGATTAATCTCCAAAATGTACAAGC
>NC_041225.1:24648774-24662653 GCF_002837175.3 Physeter macrocephalus
ATATGGAATCAAAAAAAAAAAAAGGTTCTGAAGAACCTAGGGGCAGGACAGGAATAAAAACGTAGACAGAGAGCATGGACTTGAGGACACAGGGAGGGCGAAGGGTAAGCTGGGACGAAGTGAGAGAGAGGCATGGACATACATACACTACCAAGTATAAAACAGATAGCTAGTGGGAAGCAGCCGCATAGCACAGGGTGATCAGCTAGGTGCTTTGTGACCACCTAGAGGGGTGGGATAGGGAGGGTGGGAGGGAGACGCAACAGGGAGGGGATATGGGGATATATGTATATGTATAGCTGAGTCACGTTGTTATACAGCAGAAACTAACACGACACTGTAAAGCAATTATACTGCAATAAAGATGTTAAAAAAAAAACCACAAAAACCACCTAGAACAGACTATTAAGGGGAGGCCCCTAGCCTTCGAGCTGTAGCAGCTACTTGTGATGTACTTCAGGAAGCTGAGAAGTTTCCCCTGGGGCAAACCCTCCACAGTGTATGTTCCTCACCATGTCCTTTCTTTGCTGGAGCAGAAAAGGGGCTATTGGCTGACTTCCGGGAGGACGAGAAAGTACCAAGCCATTTTCCTGGACAGCCCCAACGTAAGACTCCAAGTCACTTCAGCCCTAAATCCAGCCACATTGCTCCCGATTGATGCTGCATGAGCGCCTGCGTGCCATCGAGCTAGTGCGCTCCAGCAGACTGCATTTAACAGACCCACCCTTGGCCAAGCCAGATATGGAATTGCTCATTGATGGAAGCAGTTCCGCGGACCAAGGGAGGTGATGAACTGGGTACGCAGTGGTAACCCTTGAAAGGATTGTTGAGGCAAAAGCCCTGCCCCCGGGGAGCTTGACTCGGAAGCAGAAATCACTGCTCTGACAAGAGCCTGCTCCTCGCTGAAGGGAAGTGAGTAAATATATACACAGACTCCCGCTATGCATCCTCTGTGGTGCATGCTCACGGGGCGATCTGGAAAGAAAGGGGGCTTCTCACTTCAAACAATAAAGACATAAAACATGCTTCTGAAACCCTGTCACTATTAGGGGCAGTCCATAAGCCCTCACAAGTGGCCCTAACGCACCGCCCAGTCTCACCAGAAGGGTGAGACTCCTACAATAAAGGTCAATCAATCATCTGACCAAGCTGCAAAGAAAGCAGCAAAGGAAAGCGGTTAACAAGCCACGATAGGGTCACTTCTCCTGCAGATCGACGTGTCAAAATATCAGCCAATGGATTCAGAAAAGGACAAGGAGAGGGCCAAAGAGTGGGGCTTCACCCTTGACCATAACTCACCTGGCTGTTAATGTAATGCACGAGGAACTGTTCTGATTCCTGAGGCCCTCTTGGACACTGTGCTGAAGCATGATCATGACAGTACCCATTACGGGAGAGATGCCACCCTGCGATGGATTCAGAAGTATATCATGGGACCTCACCTACAAAAGACTATCCAGCGAGTCACTTGGAATTGCATGATCTGTGCTAAAAATAACCCCAAAACTGCTGTCAGACCTCCCCAGATGGCGACTCAGCCCAAAGGGACCTGCCCCACAGAGCACTGGCAAATAGAATTTACTCAAACGCCTCGAGTTGCAGGAAACTTCAGGTACCTGCTAGTGTGACTGGACACATTTTCAGGATGGGTGGAAGCATATCCCCCCCGGACAGAAAAAGCCTCCGAAGTGGTTAAAGACCCCCTTAAGGAAATTATCCCCTCGTTCGGACTACCTAACACCCTTCAGAGTGATAACGGGCCTGCTTTTGTCTCTAGCATAACCCAACAAGTGTCTAAAGCACTGCGAATTGATTGGAAGCTACGTTCATCCTGGAGACCACAATCAACAGGAAAAACTGAGAAAATGAATCATACATTGAAAAGGAACATCGCTAAAATACGTCAAGAAACTAATTTAACCTGGGACAAGGCCTTGCCAGTTGCCCTGCTACAGATCAAAGTGGCTCCCAGAAGCAGGCTTAAATTAAGCCCCTTTGAAATATTGCATGGTAGGCCATTCCAGGTGTCTGCCCGGGCAGGGGTGTCTGTAAATGCTCTGAAAGACCTATAGCTGTTGCTAACTATATTAAAGCTTCGAGCACTGTACTAACTTCTGGTCATGAGTTTGCTGCCAGCAGGTCTGCCTATCCAACTGAAGTAGCCTAGGGCTTCCCTGGTGGCGCAGTGCTTGAGAATCCGCCTGCCGATGCAGGGGACGCGGGTTTTGAGCCCTGGTCTGGGAGGATCCCACATGCCGCGGAGCAACTGGGCCCGTGAGCCACAACTACTGAGCCTGCGCGTCTGGAGCCCGTGCTCCGCAACAAGAGAGGCCGCGACGGTGAGAGGCCCGCGCACCGCGATGAAGAGTGGCCCCCGCTCGCCGCAACTAGAGAAAGCCCTCGCGCAGAAACGAAGACCCAACACAGCCAAAAGTAAATAAATAAACAAATGTGGGGTTCAAAAAAAAAAAAGAGAGAAAAGAATATTATAAAAACAGTTGTGCACCAAAGATGCTATCCAGAAAGTAAAAAGACAGCCCACAGACTGGAAGAAAATATTTCCACGCCATGTATCTGATGGGAGTCTTTCCCCAGAATATATCAAGCACTTTTACAGTTCATGAACAAAAAGACAAACAGCCCAATTTTTAAAATGCAAAAAGGACTTGAATAGACACTTCTCCAGATAGAACAAATAGTCAACAACACGTGAAAAGGTATCAAACATCATTAGTCATGATGGAGATGCAAATTCATACCATAATGCCATACTCCTTCAAACAGACTAGAAGGTCTATAATAAAGAAAACTAAAAATAACAAATGTTGGCAACAATGTAGAGAAATTGGAACCCTTACACATTGCTTGTGGAAATGTAAAACGGTACAGCCTATGGGTTCAATAGCTTGTGATTTCCTCAAAAAAATAAAAATACAATTACCATGCAGCTCAACAACTCCACTCTTAGATGTATACCACAAAGAATTGAAAACACGTGTCCAAACAAAAAATTGCACACTAATATTCATAGCAATACTGTTCACAATAGCCAAAAGTTAGAAACAATTCAAATATCCATCAGCGGGTGAAAAGATAAACAAAATAGGGAGCATCCAAAATCTGCCACGTCTTTCTGCCATATAAAATAATAAAGTAAAAAGCTGCAGCCACTGTGGAAAACAACATGGCAGTTGCCTCTGAAGGGTCACTCGGTGAGCTAACTGTCTGCACAAGATTCTTGAGTTTGAATGGGTTGCACGGTGAGACTGGCCCTGGGAGAAAGGCTGAGTTGGGGATAAGCTGGGGACGGTCCTCCCCGGCAGGAACCAGGGGGGCCGGCCGGCTGCCAGGAAGACTCTTAGTTATGCTGGTGGCCCATGTCTTCTGCGTCCGCGAGACTGGGGGATGCCAGCGGGGGCCCAGAACATGTTACTGTGGGGAACATATCTTATATACGAAGTAAAGTACATACTGAAAAAATGGAGACTAAAATAAAGGTGATTGATAGTTGCGGGGGAAGCACCGGTAGTGAGATCCAGCCAGGGTCTAGCTCTAGCTTGTCAACACTGCTCTTATCTCTGGGACTAAGTGGACTAGAAAAGGTGCCCGCTGGGCAGTCCTTCTGTGATGGGTCTTTGCTGAGGTCAGCTACTCTTACCAGTGTGTCCCTGCACAATCTTTTGCTTTTATGAGTCTGTGCTTTGGAAACAAATTGCACGTTTCATGTTCCATAAGCGTCAGGGGTGGAATTTCTGGTATGACAGCTTGTAGCTGCTGAAGAAACATGTTTGCTTGTGCCTCTTTCAAAGGAAGCAGCAAAGGGAAAAAGCTGAATGAGGAAAAAGAAAAAGAAAGTTCCCATTTCCACAGCAGGACTTAAATATCCTTTCGCGTACCATCCAGCATCCACTCAAAAGTCTTTGTGAAGAAGTACTAGTAATGAAATTAATTAATATTTCAGGCATTTACTCCCCCAGTTTGTTGCGGGGCAGCCGGCATTTTGATCAGGGTGGCAAATTCTGTGCAATGTCATTGCATCTGCATTAGCCCTCCTGGGCCAGTGTGTGCAACCAGACGGGAGTTTATCAAATGTGAGCGAGGTATCAGGGTCAGGGGAGGAGAGGCAAAGGCAGCACACTCCTGACCTGTCCTGGAACAGCCGCCTCTTTGGGGGCTGGTCTAGTGACAGCCAAGGGGAGGGAACACAGTCCCCTGGCACAGAGTCCCAGACTAAGGAATCTCCCCAGTCATCTGGGCACAAGAGCAAAATCAGGTGACCCTGGTAAGAACGTAACATCTTTGGGGTTAGTTACACCTCTGAAACCTAGAGAGACTGGATTAGATGATGGATTGCATCCCATCAGAACTCTATACCATGACCGCATCGGTTAGTGTCTGGACCCTGGGATGCCAGATTCTCACAGAACTTGAGTTTAGTGGGGGAACTGCGTCATCTCGCTACCTAGAGAGTGACTCTCAGCCCTCGTGGTGCTAGAATCACCTGTGGGACTCAGAGACCCAGGTCTTACCCCCCAGAGAGATTTGGCCTCCATTTGCTTGGAGCCCAGGCAGCATCAGTTTTTAAATCTCCTCAAATGATGTGACCAACAAGGGCTTAATTTCCAAAATATACAAACAGCCCATACAACTCAACAACAACAACAAAAACAAACAACCCAGTCAAACACGGGCAGAAGACCTAAATAGACATTTCTCCAAAGAAGACATTGAGATGGGCAACAGGCACATGAAAAGATGCTCAACATCACTAATCGTTAGAGAAATGCAAATCCAAACTACAGTGAGGTACCACCTCACACCGGTCAGAATGGCCATCATCAAAAAATCTACAAACAATAAATGCTGGAGAGGGTGTGGAGAAAAGGGAACCCTCTTGCACTGTTGGTGGGAATGTAAATTGATACAGTCACTATGGAGAACAGTATGGAGGTTCCTTAAAAAACTAAAAATAGAGCTACCATATGAGCCAGCAACCCCACTCCTGGGCACATATATGGAGAAAAACATGGTTCAAAAGGATACATGCACCCCGACGTTCATTGCAGCTCTATTTACAACAGCCAGGACATGGAAGCAACCTAAATGTCCATCGACAAAGAATGGATAAAGAAGATGTGATGCATATATACAATGGAATATTACTCAGCCATTAAAAAGAATGAAATAATGCCATTTGCAGCAACATGGATGGACCTGGAGATTCTCATACTAAGTGAAGTAAGTCAGACAGAGAAAGACAAATATCATATGCTATCATTTATAGGTGGAATCTAAAAAAATGATACAAATGAACTTATTTACAAAACAGAAACAGACTCATGGACTGAGAGAAAGAATTTATGGTTACCGGGGGGAAGAGAGGAGAGGGATAGATTGGGAGTTTGGGACTGACTTATACGCACTACTATACTTAAAATAGATAACCAATAAGGACCTACTGTACGGCACAGGAAACTCTGCTCAATATTTTGTAACAACCTAAATGGGAAAAGAATTTGAAAAAGAATAGATACATGTATATGTAGAACTGAATCACTTTGCTGAACACCTGAAACAAACACAGCGTTGTTAATCAACTATGCTCTAATATATTATAAAATAAAAATTTTAAAAATAAAAATAAAAAAATATTGTATGTAGATATTCCACCCTCAAGGAGGTGAAGCTTAACTCCCCACTCCTTAAGGATGGACCGCATAGAGACTTCCTTCCAGTGAAGACAGTGTGGAAAGGGTAGGGGATGGGAGGGTCACTTCACAGTGGAGGAACCTGACAAACACTCTCTTTGGCCAGGTGGTTGAGGTCGATATCAACAGTGATAAGTCACGTTGACAGAATGTACGCTTGATATGATATGATGTGATGGGATGAAAATGGCACTTTACCTCTGTGGTCTTTCTCCTCAAAACTCAAAATCCAACTTTAATAAAGAGAGAAACATCAGGACTTCCCTGGTGGCACGGTGGTTAAGAATCTGCCTGCCAATGCAGGGGACACGGGTTCGAGCCCTGGTCCAGAAAGATCCAACATGCCGCGGAGCAGCTAAGCCCGTGAGCCACAACTACTGAGCCTGCGCTCTAGAGCCCGTGAGCCACAACTACTGATCCCACGAGCCACAACTACTGAGCCACGTGCCACAACTACTGAAGCCCATGTGCCTAGAGCCCGTGCTCCACAACAAGAGAAGCAACCGCAATCACAAGCCCGTGCACCACAACCAAGAGTAGCCCCCGCTCGCCACAACTAGAGAAAGCCCGCGCCCAGCAACGAAGACCAAACACAGCCAAAAATAAATAAATAAAATAAATAAATTTATTTAAAAAAAAAGAGAAACATCAGATAAATCTCAACTGAGAAACAGTCTCCAAAATACCTGACCAGTATCCTCAAAAGTGCCACCAAAAAGAAGAAATGACTGAAAGAAATTGTCACAGCTCAGAGCAGACTTGGAGTCCTGCCAACTACACAGGAAATTAGGGAGAAAGTAGAGAAATTTAAAAAAATTATGGACATAGTTAATAATAATATGTCAATATTAGTTCATAAATTGTAACAAATGTTAATAGTGTAAGATGTTAATAACAGAGGAAACTGAGTGTGGGGTGTATGGGAACTCTCTGTACAATCTTCCTAATTTAACTTTAAATCTAAACTGTTCTGAAACAAAAAAAGAAACTGTGTATTGATAAAGGCAACTCTACCATGGGTTTAGAAAGGACACTGGCCACCTGCATTCTGTCAAGTACAGACTATAAACAAAATCAGACAAAGATTTATGTGAAGTTGTTTATAATGAGTTATTTATTAGTGTGGGAGCCAACTAAATCAGAAAATGGTCGAGTAGATTATGACATAATCACATGGCAGAATATTAGGCAGCATTGAGAGTTATGTTTTCTACAGATATTTAGTGGCAGAAAATGCTTACAATAAAGAGTCAGAATAGAGATTTCAAAATTGTGTGTTACTCAATTTTATTTTTTAAAAATTATTTAAAAATAAAATGTAGACATTGCTCTAAAGAGATTACCAAATTAGGTACATGTAACTGAATTTTATTTAAAACATGTCTGTGATATATGTAAATATATAAAAAAGTGGCTAGCTTTCAGTGGAATGGTTATGGGTGGATATAGCTCTGGCTTTTTATTTTGAGATTTTTCAAATGAGGAAGAAAGTTTAAAAGAACAGTATAATGAATATCCATATGGCCTTTAACCAGATTCACCACAAGTTAACATTTTGCCATATTTGTGTGTGCATGTGTATGTGTGTGCACACATTTTTGTTCCATTATCACATCTAAGAATGTTTAAAATAACCCATTAATAATGGTTACCTATCCATATTCAAAATGTCCCCCCAAACCAACTGCAATTGGTTACTAGGTAATCTTTAATCTTTTTCAATCTAGAAACAATCACTCCACTTTTTCCCCATGACAGTGACTTTTGGAACATTCCAGCCCAGCTGTCTTATAGAATGTAGATTATGGGTGATTATTAACATATTGTTTTCTTTTTATCTCTTTTATAATTTTTTGCCATGAGCACTTATTTTTCTTTCAGAAAATAACAAAAGGTTGGGCTTCCCTGGTGGCGCAGTGGTTGCGCGTCCGCCTGCCGATGCGGGGAAACCGGGTTCGCGCCCCGGTGTGGGAAGAAAATAACAAAAGGTTTAAAAAACTACTTTTTTTTGGGAATTCGTTAGGTGACACTTAACAGGAGTTGGGTTTGTTACCAAACTTAGGTCTGTTCATCTGTGTGCAGTAAAGCCAGTCTACTGACACTGGGTTGTGATGAAGCAAAGTACAGAGTTTATTGCAGAGGCCAAGCAAGGAGAATGGGCAGCTAATGCTCCAAAGACCCAAACTCCCCGATGGCTCGCAGGGAAGGTTTTTTAAAGACAGTGTGTGATCTCAGGGTATGTGATCAGCTCATGCACAATTTTCTGGTTGGTGGCTTGGTGAGGTAACCAGGTGAGGTCAAAAGGGTTAGCGTTATCAATCCTTAAGCTCCAGCCGGTCTGGGGTCTCCGTGCTGGTGGGTAGCATGCGGTTAACTTCCTCCACCTGGTGGGGGTTTTAGTATCTGCAGAACAGCTCAAGGACATTACTATCTACAGCCCCTGAGGAGGAACTAAATGTCCTTGACTTTGTTTTATGGCTAAACTATTATTATTTTGTCTTGCTTGACTGCTTTCCTTTGTTTCTGTATTTTTTTTTTCACTTCTCTGGTTAAATTTGCTCTTTGAAACTTGGGGAAGGTCTAGGAGGCTAAAGCTTTTCTATAAACAAGAGGCAGGTGACACTGGGGGAAGGCCCTACAGGGTCCTGCTTGGTTTTAGGTTGGGGAGGGACTGGTGGCAACGGCGGGCAAAGAGCTAGGGGTCCACAGATTTCTGACAGTGAGCATGGATGGTCACAAATCTCCCACCCCAGCTTCAACGGTCCTGTGATCCTGCAGGAGGCTTGGCAAACGGCCTGGAGATCCTGCACGTGTTCTCAAGGTCAACGTGTAGAACCAAGGGTTTGTAATAAATTCTCTCTTCACCATCAGTGGACTTAAGCACATCAGCAGTGACCACCTCCTCCAGACTCAGGGAGGCAGTAAGGAATAAGTGTGTTGACTGTAAAATGTTCTTCTGAACTGGGGTCCTTCTTAGACTGAGAGGGATGCTATTAATAACTGAGCCGAGAGGACAGGTATAAACTGAGAGTGTCCCAGGCAAATGGGCGTCTGCAGGAATCAGAGGGGTTGAGGTCTTGCTTTGGAGACACAAAGTAGGGCTTCTCAGAACTGATGCCAAGGAGGTTTTTCTAAGCCCAGACCTAAGTACCTTCGCACAAGGGTGTTCACACCACTGGTGCCTGGTACCAGATGCCCAGGGCTGCCCTGAGCTACTCTCGATGGGACACCCCAGCTCGGCTTTGCCTCTGCACAGAGCTATGGAGAGCCTGGCTTGTCTGAGAGGCTCAAACCAAGAAGTTTTTGTTTGTTTTATTTACACGTGAACATTTAGCTATTTTTTTGAACACTTCAAAACCATGAGACCAAAGAGCTTTGCATTTTAGGAGAAAAGGATGATTAAATGGGCAGGGGGGGGAGGGGCTTCCCTGGTGGCACAGTGGTTACGAATCTGCCTGCCAATGCAGGGGACATGGGTTCGAGCCCTGGTCCGGGAAGATCCCACATGCCGCGGAGCGACTAAGCCCGTGCGCCACAACTACTGAGCCTGTGCTCTAGAGCCCTCGAGCCACAACTACTGAAGCCTGCGCACCTCGAGCCCGTGCTCCACAACAAAAGAAGCCACCGCAATGAGAAGCCCGCGCACTGCAACAAAGAGTAGCCCCCGTTCGCCGCAACTAGAGAAAAGCCCACGCGCAGCAATGAAGACCCAAAGCAGCCAAAAATAAAAAATAAACATAAATATTTTAAAAAGAAAGAAAAGGAAAAGAAAGACCTGGTTCAGATAAACCTTTAAAAAAATGGCAGGGGGACATTCAAATTATTTAGCAACCATCATGGCGTGGGCGCTGACTAGTCAGAATGGATACTGGCCACATGTCCCCCCCTTAGTGGGTGGGCCGTGGGGAGAAGTGGTGCGGGGAGGGTGCTGGAGGGCTCAGGAGCCGCAGCAAGACACCTAACACTATGGACCGTGTCCACATTTCACAATCCATTTGGCCGAGTGGCTGAACGTCAGCCTGGCAAAGGGGCCTGTTCAGGGCAGGTTGCTTTCAAACAGACCTGTGATCTTAGCACTGCTTCTCCTAGGGTCTGTTCAGGAAAAATACTTGAAGGGATGGCGCTGTGTCACATCTAAATGGGAGCAGACACAAGTCATGGAGGAGAGAAGGGAGGGGAGACCCAGGGGAAGAAAAAGAACAAAGAAAAGAACCATTTCAGTTTTTCCATAAGCAGCTGTGCTACAGCCTCTCAGTGGCTTTAATATATGAATTTAACTAAGTCAGCCCTCCAAAACATGTCAATGGTAAGGAAAAACACCAATTTCCTGCAAGGAGGTTGCTAGGCAATAGATCTAAGGTTAAAAGTGTGTACAGAAATAAATTGCGGGGACGTCCCTGGCGGGCCAGTGGTGAAGACCTCGCCTCCAATGCAGGGGGTGCCAGTTCGATCCCTGGTCAGGGAGCTAAGATCCCACATGCCTCGGGGCCAAAAAACCAAAACATAAACGGAAGCAATGTTGTAACGAATTCAATACAGACTTTAAAAATGGTCCACTTCAAAAAAGAAAAGAAAGAAAGAAATTGTGATTATGCGCCAAACATGTAGGAGGACCCCGATGGCACTCTGCTGGGTCGGGGAGGGCACGGGCTCACAGGGCAAAGCATGGGGGTCCCTGCCCTTCTTGCCTCGCTGGCGATCGCGGGGAGGTGAGAACGGGGGGGAACTTCCGGCACCTCCCTGTCCTTCACAGGCCACGTCCGGTCCGCGAGCGCCTCCAAATCTGTCTTGCACCGTATTCTTCAATACGCGGTGACGACCCTCTTCAGGTGGCCGTGCGGCGGGCGCCCCTCCCCCACTGGACGAGGGGGCCTCGCTCCGCGCCCCAGTCCTCCTGGGCTCCCTCCGCCGCGGGGCCCCCTCTGGACGTGCGCCCCCCCGTCCCAACCGCAGACTCCCAGGGGAGGTCTCGACAGGGGGGGCCGGGAGCGGGAGGGGCAGACAGTGCAGAACAGGCCCGACGGGAGCCGCAGTCAGGGCCCAGGGCTGGTCAGGGGAGCGAGGGGCTGCCTTGCGGAAGACAGCCTGGAAACGTGGGGTTGCGGAGGCGGCAGGAAGGCAAGAACCGGGAAGGTGGCGCTGGGGGCAGGGACGTGTGCCCAGGCGATGGCCTGAAACAGGCCCAGGTGTGCTCCTGAGCCGCCTGGGAGCGGTCGGTGGGGGGCGCGGACGGATGCAGGCAGGGCCCCGGATGCCAAGGCCTTCACTCCCCACCTGGCCGCGTGGAGGGGGTCAAGGAACTGCAAGTATCTGCCCGAGGGGCCCACGCGTCCCCCCACCGCATCTCCACCCACACCCTCCCTCGGAGCCCTTTCCGGCTTGAGCTAGAGCCGGCCTGGCCATGGCTCTGGAGCTCCCCTTCCCGTGCCTCGGTCCGGCACAGACGGCCCTCAGAGAAGGCCCACCACGTCCGGTCAGCCGGCACACACCCCCTCCCCTCCCCAGGGCCGTTTCGGAAAGTTCCCGTGGAGACAGCTGACTTCCTTGGCGAAGCCACGAAACGTCAAACGTTACCCTAAAACCACCAACATTTGCTCCTGCCTCAGACAGGGATGGTTTGATTCTCATAACAGAAAACTGTGCGTCACAGATATCTTTGGGAATTTTTGGCTACCTGGCCTCTGAACCCTTTTCTGTTTGGAGTATCCCCACCGCGGGAGCCGAACCAAATCAGATACCACCTTCCCCCGCTCCCCTGCCACCAGAGGCCGGGCAGCTGAGCTGGGCCGGTCAGACGCCCCCAGCCCAGGCTCTGCATCAAGAGCCGGTGAGGCCAGGAACCAGGACGGGAGGGGCCTCTCTGGTGACGGCGCTGATAAAGCGGCAACACCACTTCCTGTGCTGGAAGCAGCAGCTGCGGAGGCCCAGCGCCCGCTGCGGGGCCATTGGGCCTTTGCTGCTTAAATCAGCCAGTCTGTCCCTGTGGCTCTCATCCAAGGACATTCCCTGGAGCATGTCACCGGACACGGCAGGAAATGCAGCCCGACGCGAAGGAGCTGGAGGGTGTCTGGGAGCCTCCAGGGCTGCGTGCCGCTGCAGGGCTCACGGTCCCTGAATCTGCTTCTCTCTGCACGTAGCCTTCGTTCCCTAAGCAATGAAGTTATCCGATCGTAACAAGCACGTTGGTTAAGCATAAAAAATCCCAGCCACTCAGAGCTATACTGAGTCAAAAGTACAGCCCCCGGCATCCTTCCAGCTCCCCCTCCCCGAGCTGGTGCTGTGAACACTTCGCGGGGAGCGTCTAGCTCTTAGCCAGGTCTCTGGAGCATCACCACCTGTACGTGCACTTGCCCATCGGGGCGGGGCTTAAGCTGGGCGTCCCTCAGGGCAGTGCAGCCCTGCGCGCCGGGCCCGTCCCTGCTGGGAGAGAAGACGGTGGGCAGCCTTCCCTGGGCAGCACCTGTGTCTGTGCCCACCTTAGTTACTGGGCGCTCCATCTTAGCTCCCCTGGGTGCGCCGTCGTCATCACCCCGGGGGCTCCCTCAGAAAAACAGGAGTATAGGCCACATTGGATGGGAACACGCGCCATGGGGGAGAGCAGAGAAGGGCAGAGGAGGAGTAGCAGTGCTGGAGCGTCAGGGAGGGCGGGTGGTCGGGGCAAGCCTAGTGCAAGACAAGACGGGAACCGAGTCCTAAGGGAGGGAAGCAGTCAGCCACGTGGTTTCTGAGCCAGGCCATTGCCAGCGGAGGAACAGCCAGTGCAAAGGCCCCGAGGCAAGGCTGGCGTCTCCAAGGACCAGCAGGGGCCAGTCTATGGAGTGGAAGCCACACTGCAGACGCCAGAGGGACCTCCCTTCCAGGTAAGATTTGGGCTCCTCATCGGAGGGAATGGGCACCACTACCAGGCGTGAACAGGGGCAGCCTGGCCTCAGCTGTGTCTGCTGTTCTGAGAACAGACTCTGGGCAGGGACAGGAGGGGCAGCCAGGAGGCCCAAGTGCAGCCCAGGCCAGTGGCGACAGCAGCCCCCCAGCCAGATGAGCTGGGAAAATTTGGAAAAGCCTGCTGGTTTGGACCAGACTGGCTCTGCCTACGTCCCAGGGAAGGTCAGGCACAGAAACGTCCCACACGATGCCCTGAGGGTCCAGGAGCCACCCTGATGAGGTCCGTGCTTCAGAGAACGATGGCTGAGCACAGTGAACTGCAGGGGCTGTCACTTCAGAGTCTGAGCCTGGAACGGGGACCTGGAACCACACCCTCGCGGGCAGGCGCACAGGTCTGGGCGGCAGCGCGCGCCACGGCAACCCCAGGGCGGCAGCTGTGGGTCAAACCCTGCTGTCTCGGCGTCTGTCTGGTCACTTTTCTTCCTTCTTATCTGTGGTCCTCACCGCATACGCTCCACTTGGCTTTTATCTGCTAATCTGATTGGCAGAAAATGAATGTTGTTTCATTTTGCATTTTCGTAATTCCTAGAGGGGTTTGAGCATCTTATATGAGTACTGAATTATACCAAATTGTTGTTATTTCTTAGGGACGTTTTGATGCCCGCTTTATTCTTTTCTCTCTGGGGGACAGTTCTCTGTGCTGTGTAACGCATGGCGTGCAAACGTGGCACGACAGCTCAGTTCAATATGGACCGGGTGGGCTTTCTGAGCCCACGTCCAAATGTGTCGGAGAGGCCGTCCAGCTCACCTGACGGATCTAGTTTCTACCCTGAGGCCAATAACTGCTGGCGAGCAGGGTCAGTCCCTGTGGCCCACTGCCCTCAGCCGAGGCCGACCCTGACAAAGACGGATGGTGGGAGAAACGCTGCAGCCCCGTCACACTGCACAACAAGGATGTGCCCTCCAGATAACCCCAGTGACGCATGCTGCTCGCCAGTCCTTACCCCAGCGTGGCCAGCTGG
Source organism: Physeter macrocephalus (assembly GCF_002837175.3). Classification (NCBI taxonomy): domain Eukaryota; kingdom Metazoa; phylum Chordata; class Mammalia; order Artiodactyla; family Physeteridae; genus Physeter; species Physeter macrocephalus. The sequence goes on from NC_041225.1 coordinate 24,662,387, forward strand.
GACTTCCCTGCTGGTCCAGTGGTAAAGAATCCGCCTTCCAATGCAGGGGACGCGGGTTCAATCCCTGGTCGGGGAACTGAGATCCCACATGCCTTGGGGCACAATGAGAGAGCCCGCGCGCCACAACTAGAGAGAAGCCGTGCACCGCAACGAAGATCCTGCATGCCACAACTAAGACCCGACGCAGCCAAAAAAATTAAAAAAAAAATATATATATATATATATACATACACACACATACACACACACACACACACACACACACAC